>NC_046969.1:6619435-6819435 GCF_009769545.1 Cyclopterus lumpus | reverse complement strand
CAGACGTTCATCATTCAGAGAATAGATGGCCGCAAAGTCCTGTATTGCTTCCCTCTCCATAAGTTCATGGTTACACGGAAAGCTGAGCGCCTTGACGAGAGCAGCGGCCGCTGTACTTACATTAGAAACACGGGAGGCAGAGCGGTAATCAGCTTTCATGTAATGTAGTGATTTGTCTAATTTAGAACTCTTTCAAATGGCACAATCTGAGAGGGCGAATCGACTCTTTTGGTTGAACCGCTCATAACTCGTGTCTCCGCTAGAGCCACAACCTGAGACCTTGGGGGGGGGGGGGACGGCATCACCCGGCAGAGCACTTAGAAACGGCTGATTTAGAGGAGGATAAATAATATATATATATATATATATATATATATATATATATATATATATATATATATATATATATATATTTATTGACACCTCACACAGGCTGTGGCTCGAGTCGGGGCCGTGGAGGGCCCCTGAAACCGCTCTGCATCTACTCTTCCAGAATAGAACAGACAGGCCTCAACTCTGACAATGTTTAAATCCAGGCTGAAAACGGTTCTATTTGACAACTATAATTAATATATTATTATTTATATGTTTTTATGGAATGATTTTATTTGCCTTTTTATAATTGTATGTAGCCGTAAAGCCCTTTGAATTGCCTTGTGTATGAATTGTGCTCTATAAATAAACTTGCCTTGCCTTACTCTGAGATAATCACTTCCTCCCACACTTTGCTAGGAAAGAAAGAAAAAGAAACTGAGAATTAGCGCAGGATCGATGCCGCCGCCGCCACAACAACATTTCTACTCTTTAGGAGTGATAAGTGCAATGATTCGATGATTCGATGAAGTCGCTGACAGCGTAGGTACGCAGCAGACAATGGACCAGCATAATCACAAAGGCACTCGTGCATCCAGCAAACAACTGTGAAAGCCTGATAGTAAAAATAGAATAAAATTAATTTTTTACAGGCGCATTCAAAACTCTTTGATGTGCGTGCATTTTTCTCCCTGCATTCGAGAAAATGCTAGATGTGAATATGTATCACTTCAGCTTGCATTCAAACGTATCACAAAAAAAACCAGCATGTTTTCTCCTGCGGGAATTTCTTTCTCTCCAGAAGCCGAGGGTAACCCTCTTCTAATTTACACTTTAACCGTTTGGGGCTGACACATATTGTGCTAAATCGTTCCCGCATCAACCTGTCCTCTCCTCTTTAAACCAGACAGACGCTGCATGGGGGCCGCTTCTCGAATAAAATACCGACACATGGCGCTCAAGCCGAGAGATATGAACGGCGCTCCTTGCATATTGATTGCGAATTAATTCCCTTTGAAAGGAGATGGATATCACAGCGCTGTCCTAACTCCTTGGTTATGAAGTGACCTGCGGGAAGCACACAGACGAAACGCAACGAACATTCATGTGAGAACGAGCGTTAAGTGAATTAAATCTGATTATAGAACAAGGTCAAGAGACTGACTGCCGCTCTCGTGTGAGACTGTTCACAGCAGGAGGTGAGAGCCAAGAGCGGAAGTGTCTTGCAAAATGTGCATTCCCACCAAATGGCCAGTGTAGAGTTGTAATGGTTTTTTATATATACTTGCACATGTAAATAGGAAAGTCCATGTTTTAAATGAATACATAAGAAAGATATGATAATCAATAAGGGATATTCTGAAGAATATGTTAGGGAAACATGGGAGGAAAGTCACTGTCACTGTATAAAAGTATGTCACTGTATAAGTGTAATCACTGAATAAGTATTAGTGTCACTGTGCGCTGATTGTAACATGTTTTATGGTTATAACTATAAAGATAAATCAGGTATGAATGGAATGTATTGATCCAAGGAGGCGTGGTCAAAGTAGTGGTCTCCCTAAGTGACCGGAAGATAGGCATTTATTTTGAAGGAGCCCGTCTTACTGTTTAGGACCAGAAGGGAAGAGATAAGGGAAGTAGCATCGTGGTTTATTGCTTAGAGAAGTCCGCCTCCTTGTAGTGATAGGCAAATAGCATGCTGTGTAGTTGAGGTATAAGCATGCACACCTGATACTAACCAATGGAGAAGCTTTATGCTCAGTGTCCGGATTTGTACTTAACCTTTCGGAACTCTGTAAGGCATTTGTCCTCTCACGTGAAGGCGGTAGACAGTTAACTATTTTAACAGATTTTGATTCATATAAATCGTGATTATAGTCTGTGGACCCAACGACACGTGAGCGCGCCCGGCTGGGACAGAAATATATGCTTATGATCCTTATTCTTTTATTAAATACTTTATATTATAAATTACTGGTCTCAGGACATCCTTCCAAGCTCAGAATTTCAGTAGAACCTAAAACCAGCAAGGGGACAACTCCCCTGATTGCAGAAAGAAGTACGACTGTATAGAAGTCTATGAGGAAATGACTCTACTTCTCTCTTGATTTATTCCATCAGTAAACACTGTAAACATGAGTTTATGGTCTCAATCGCTAGTTTCAAGTCTTCTTCAACACAGCATGATGTTCATTTAGTAAATAATTGGTCCCATTTGGAGACAAACTGACGGTAAAGCTGGATATGCGGGCTCACTGTGATTGACGGGTCGCTGCCGTCGGATATATGGATGTATTTTTGACGGCCTGACGATTGGTCCCCACGGTGCGAGCACAGACTCCTGCTGTTTGAGCTGGAATTACACGACATGTTCTGAAATCGTACCGCGTGTGCCCAAGCTTCACGTGAAATAATAATCCTTGCCCGTCAGGTAAAAGGATTCGAGGTTCCATTCCACACGGCGGTGGACGAATATTTGTGTTTGGACCGTCATTTCGTAACCAAGTTGGACAGAAAAGATGAGATGTCATCAGGATCCGTCACGCTCAGCTCGGCAGACGCCTGTGACTGATTGATGGGTCTTACCCATTGGGCAAAGACACTGAGCGTACCCCTCCCCCCCCTCCTCCTCCTCCCACGGTGTGACTGTAATATTAAGAACTGGGCACAAGCTAGATCTTTCAGAATGTCTAAGCTAAAGATGCTTACACAAACTGCCCAGCAAAATCCATCTTTCTGACAGAATCATTTCCAAAAGCCCAAAGACTCAACTGAGCTCCTGGATGCACTTCTGAGCCGTGCCCGCCTGGGAGTGAGAGAGAGTGTGTGTCCGTGTGTGTGTGTGTGTGTGTGTGCGCGCGTGTGCTGACAACAGACTATGGTAGGGGTTCAAATCAAAGGACGATGCTCCTGCGGCAATTGGACTGACTGAACTTATGGTCCCAATCCTGTGAGGTGGAACAGAGGAATGTCACCCCAGATCTCTCACTCTCTCACACACACACACACACATACACATACACACACACACACACACACACACACGTAATTCTGTCTCCGAGGTCGGGTCTATTGATGGCATTCACTCTGATCTGCATAAATAATTTATTCTGATCTGAACTTTAAATCAGAAGGTCTCTGACTGTCTGTAGTCCATGTTTCAATTCTATATTGCCTTCTTTGTTCTCCATTTTAGCCAGCTGCTGTTAAAATGTTTCAAACAGGGTCACAGAGAGCAATATTCACCATATTAAGTTATTTTAATAATACACTTTGATGGTGTTTTTAAACGCTGGACTAATGGTAAGTTGAGGTGATAATATTCCCAAATGGTTCGAGATATTAAAACTGAAAGTGTCAATATATTGTCATGGCGACAGTAACATTTACGCTCATTTAGTCCATGCATTATTAAAATAAATTATCAAAATGGTCTTTATTGCAGCCTCTGCTAAATTTCCTTTTCTCAAAATGCAATATTAAAAAGAAATGAACGTATTGTTCAGAGAAAAAAAATTAAAAAGAAGAGAAAATACATCTCTGTTCTGAAATCTTTGTGTGGCCCTGTCCCGGAGTCAGCAACATTTATCATCAACAATATCCACAATATAACACCTACGATATCTTTTCTTTCTCCGAAATGTCAGCGCTCGCAGAGACCGAGGATTCTCATTTCCTGAGTCGCCACAGTGCATTTAATCAAGTCCGGATTCAAACCGGTTGGGAACCGGCTCAACCTAACAAACCAGGACCGTAGAGTTCAGCGAGAGAAAGAGGAAATGTGACGTGCAAACTCAACGTTACCTGTAAATGGGATCCTGCATCACCATCATCTTGCTCTCGTCCCACGTCCACTCCTTCTTCTGTGGAAACAGAAGCAGAGCTGGAGGATAACAACTCCATCCCCGGGACATTCATGTGCATTCCCTCTTTTGTCGGTCCATTTATTTAAAGCTACGTTCCCGTTGAATGTCACCATCAAAATGTCAAAACATGAGCACACAGGAATTATTCATATTGATTTCTATCCCCGCAGAGCTATTGTTGACTCAATCAGTCAATCACAACCCCACCGCTGCGCTTTCATCTCATCCGGCGCACTCAGAGATGCGCTAAACAGATTGCCGACAGGCGCAATTGACATTTCAGCTTCCCGGCAAAAAGGGACCCGAAGGAGACGAGGAACCTCCTTCCATCGACCGGCCTTTTCGTTCCAGCCCGCCAGTTAATTTGGCATTGAGCCGTCGATGGTGGCGATAATGATCAACATCATGAGCCATTACAACCCAGACGGGGACCGCCATTCAAATCCTTTCCTTCACTTCTTCACTCCCTTGGTTCCTCTGGTCTCAGGGTGTCGGACCCGATCTGGAACTGAACTGCGGAAAGCCGACCTGGACAACATGAGTTCTTCTATTATAAAAAGAGAATCACAGAACCATCAGAGCTGATCTTAGCTGACGGATAATAGAGGTGAAAGGTCAGAGGAAACGCTGCTTCCTTAACGTTCTCCATTCCAGTGACTTCTTCAACACACAGATACAGCTCACACGAGCCACAGCCGTCAGGCAGGTCCAAGAGAAAAATCATATTAATATTCCACATATTGACCACAATTCATGTACCATCCCAGACTGGTCTCAGCCAGCATTCGTCGCAATACCGTCAGGAAAATAATGCGCCGGAATTCTTTTTGTTGCCTGAGCCTAACAGTTTCTTCAATGTATGCGCATTACGAGTAAATCGACCCGTGTTGCAGGCTTTCAGAGGAAACATGAGGCGTGGCATTTTCGTAGGATATCATAGGAACGGAGAACGAGGGTCCGTTGCAGGACCGTCCACACACACCAGAGTCCACACACACCAGAGTCCACACACAGAGTCCACACACGTGTCTATTGGTGTAATGAATTGGCTGCTCCTTAGCGGACCATTTAGACAACTCAATTAAGCCACTGTTTAATGTGTATCTGGGATGTACATCCGCCTGTAATTACAAGTCGAGGTCAATACATCCTCCTTTGTTATTTAAAAGGCAACAGTCTGTGTGGGAAAGCCATACCTTTTTTAACAGATGCCCCCCCCCCCTTCAAGCTGGAGCACTGACATTTTCATTATATAGACCATGAATTCTAATAGATGCTTATTTGTTCGATACATTTCAATTCATTACATTTAATAGTTGGTTTTTTTTTGCGGCAACCGGTGGCAACCTTCTCGCCAATGCAGCAGCTTTGTACTGAATTTAGATTTATTAATATCTCATCTGAAGGCCGCACTCAATGCAAACAAGTACTCAGAGTAACACCATGCAGGCCGGTAAAAACAATTCAGCACGTTCGTTTTATTCAATGTCAAATACAGTTTACGGCCTGGAACCTTTGAGACAAACACAGAGCGGTTTCAAATCTAGATTAATGACTGGAGATTAAAAAACGGGCCGCGTGCCTGATGAGGAGGATGGCCGGCACTACTAAGCGACTGCCCTTTCGGTTCCCTCCGCCTGGCAGACTTCTCTGGGATTCCCAGCAGGCGCTGTCCCCTCACGGTCCGTCTCTGTGGACCACAGCTGTCCCCGTGCCTGGAAAACACAGAGCCACGCTCCCACCATCGTGTCCTCCATGTTTTCTCCTTGGCTCATCCCTTCGCTCTTTAGCCTCCATCCCTCTTCTCCTTCGACATCCCCCCCCCATATTTACTATTCCTCTCTTAATCTTTGTCCTCCCTCACAATGTCTCCACTCCAGAAGAGGATCAATCACCACCCACACCTGGAATGCTTCTGTAATTATTAGCACTTATTTACAGTGTGCGATTGAAACACAATGTGCCAAAAGTTGTCCGACTATAGACAGAAGCTTCAGGCAAAGAAGAGACTTCCAGCACACTGGGAGCAGGAATTTAAAAGGCCGCTCACTAATTCATCCTTTCCAGCTCTTCGCGCTTCTCGACATCGGCCTCATGTCTGCGGGCAGCTAATGAGGCAAAGCACACAAAGTACAATCCATACGCCGCTCACAACACATTGTTAGTCTGGATGATATCTGTGGATCAGTGTGCAGAGCTTTTGATATTCAAACAACATATAGCCAGAGGCAGCGAGCCACCTGGAGCCATGATGGTGTTGTTACTGAAGAAAAGCTAATGCAGTTAAGCTAGCACAAATATCCTGAATATTCAAACGGATATAATTGATCATCCAGCCGGACCGGTTTAAGATGTTTATTTGCTCCTGGACAGAATCACCAAAGAAACTGTCAATGCCAACCGAAGCCCAGGAGACCAGCCCGCTGGAGCCTGTACTCAAATGAATGTGAGCTCATCATTGGCGGTCACATGTTCCTTCTTCTTGGCAGCGTACCATTAAAATGACACCACCAAACATATCTAATATTGAATAAAAGAGAGAAAAGAGAGTAAAAAATTTATAAAACAGCCACTCACTTTTTTCTTTTTCCTCAAGCCGACTCTCACGCCGTCGACAGACACCACGATGTTGACTTTTTTCTTCTTGATGTTTTTCACCTTGAACTCATACTGCAGAGAGAGAAAAGGGGGGGGGGGGGGGGGGGGGGTGGGGACAGAAAAGAAATGTTTTAATATTTGACCGGGAATGACACCGTTACAGCCCCTCAAATATTTGAAGAGGGGTCGGTCCGTCTGGAGGCAGAAAAAACAACAACATGATATGTAGCTTGAGGACAGTATTAGATGATGACTAGAATAACACATAACTTGTGGTTACAGACGACAAAAATGCGCCTTTTCTGACCATTTTACGGTCATGTAACAAACACCATGTTAACATTGGGGGAGCTGGAGAAGAAAACGGCATCAATTAAATCAAAGTGTGCCATTATCTCAAATATATAGTACAGGTTTTGCAAGTTAGCCTATCTATACATTTAACGAAATATCTCTATTCGGGATCTATCTCATATTCAAGATATGACCAGCCAGACAAGACATTTTAGACTAAATTGCGTATCAGCTTTCTGCACAAAGTGCTGAGGGTCAATAGCTCGGGAAGAACGTTTAAAGTTTGCTGTAAAAACAGAATGACCTTAAAATCCAGCTCAGTGTGTGAATGGAGCTCTTCCCCCAGCTGCACTCAAATTGTGTGAAGACACATTCAAACAAACACTCACTGAGTGAGTTGAACTTTTCTTCCACACTTTGTCATCTAAAAAAAAAAAAAGAATCCTAATAATACAGCAGGTGTTCCCATCCACTCCGATGCAACGTGCCACACTAATCATGAATCGACAACAGCCCCGCCGAGTGGACACGAATTGTGGCGGATTCCGTCGTTTCGCTGCCTCTAATGGAGCCGTGAGCGGCGTGGACACACAGCGAGGAGCAGGTATTGGAGGACTCCTGTGTTCATATCCAAGGGCAAGGATGCACCTAGGTGGTTGCCTACCTCTCCCCCTCTCCGCAGCATTTTATTAGTATTCTGTGTGTTGGGGAGGGGGACGACCACCTGTGTCACGGTTGTCTGGAGACACATTAGCTCTGAGCGCCGTCTGCACGTCTTGTTGGCGTCCACGAGCGCTGGCTCGCCGGTGCGATGCCTTATTGCATTAACGACCGTTAAAGGTTCACTGGTCGGCGGAGAGAGAAAACAAAAGCAACCGTGGATCCCTCCGCCCCCGAGATGCTGCACGATTCGCCTCGTTTTCTCAGATCTTATTCTGGTCTGCTACTTGATCGCTCGAGGGAAATCTGCTCGGTGCAAAAGCTTGAAGAGAGGAATCCAGACTGGAGAAATGAACTTGTACGAATATACAGAAGATCATTCTGTCAGCACGTATTCAATAAATAATCACAATAGTTCAGATTGTTTCGCATTCGACATCAACACTCGCGGTTTGTTTTGCCCTTGAATCCCATTGTGTGTATGTGTGTGTGTGTGTGTGTGTGTGATGAACAAAAAGTGTGAGGTTTGCCAAGGGTCGTCTGAGGGGTCCGGATTTTCCCCGTTCCCGCCCACTTTGTGAAATTATGAGTCAAAGTGCTAAATCTACTCAACGATTATAAAACAATTCATCAATTTGCCCCCAAAAAAATGAATTGCTTCATTCAAGAGAAAAACTATTGTGGTTCTGACACTATTCTTCAGCAATACTGTATTTGCGCCACATTTTACATTCCACACACCAGTTATGAGGATTGATAATAAGAATTAGACCTTCCTACACAGGACATTCAAAAAGGAGAGAAACGCATCCAACTGCAACAACGGAAACAAGCAAATAATAATGATTAGTTTGTTTTTCTCATTTTTTTTAATGCAATTACAGTTTGTGTGCTGATGCGGAGGAGGATTTATGGTTCTCAAGCGGACTGTAATAATGATGATTAACTTTGCCCAGCGGGCACCTTTGGTGGCGTGATGTGATCTTCAAGTGTTTCTTTCTCCTTGCCGGAAACGAACGGCTTGTTATTTTAACCACTGCACTTAACAACCTGTTGATGCCGTCAACAAAGCGCACACACACTCAAATCCAGAGAGGCATTTTCATAAAGGAATAGAAAAAGAAAAAGCTTGAGCACTTCTGCCGTCGTTCTCGAGTCCTAAAAGCGCTTCGATGTTGACGTGAATGAGATTTACTGGCCGATTTTATGGGGTTGCTGTAAAAGTGTACGACAGAGCTGCACTCTGATGAGGATTACGGGTCGGATGCGGTACCGACGTCGAATCCACATCCGACACCACGTTGCCAGATGCAGCAGCGATGTGGTGTATTACATGAGGATATGACTGAACGTTATTAAAACACGTGTGCCAGGAACCGATGCCACACCAGGCATCCGTTTTACTTAGCCCCCCCCCCCCCCCTTTTAATGAGCACAGAACACTCGAGACTCACTTTAGGTCAAGAGTAATCCCTAATGTCGCTAAGTCCCGCTGCTGGTATTTAAGATCTCATAAAGCAGTAAGCAGCCTCTGATGCTATCCATTTGTTTCACCCTGGACCGGGCTCCTAACATTCCCCTCGCAAATTCATTTATGATATCAGACGACCTCAGTGCTTGGAGGTATCTGGAGGTGGCGCGCGGTGCAATTTACACAATACAACTACACTATTACCAAGAGTTAAAAGAATGACAACAACAACAACAACAACAACAACAACAACAAGGCTTTCAAATAGTTAAGGGGACTTGAGTTTGAGTGAAAATTCCAGTTAATTCCATTAAAAAGTGTTGATGCATGGCAATATAGAAGTTATTTTTTGGATTAAAACACCCAGGAAAGATGTCCCAGGTCAAACTGATCTTGTGTTAACGGGTATTTATTCCTGCGTGTTGCTGCTCTGTACAAAAAAGTGACATGAAATATGAATGAATACTGAAGTCCGACAATACGCTCATCCATCATGCAAATAAGCCAGTCTCACATTTGCAGCCACTGCTTCCTGATAAACGGGGTCGTTGTTTCCGAAAGGTCCTTCTTTTTTTTTTTGCGTTTCCAGTATAATCCATCATTATGGCAACAAAGACGGCGAAGCAGCGGCACAATGGCGTCCTCAGCCAGCGGTGCTATTTACACGCACACAAATATCAGCTGGAAGCCAGACGAGCACAAAGAAAGCCCGCGTCCATTGAGGGAGGCTGAATGTATGGGGAGCTAAATAAAAGATCAAAATAAACACACACACACACACACACACACACACACAGTGTTCAATGATCTCAGCAGGGCAGCAGAGAAAGCGCTTGGTGAGGTAACGGGGCGCCCGGTCTAATGGAAGACTGAGGCTTTTTGGGCAAAGACCTTTCTGAGAGCATCATGGCGGTGTTGTTGTTGTTGTTGTTGTTGTTGTTGTTGTCCAACTTCTTGCCCACCTTTTATGAAGTCAACATTCTGCCGGTGTGGTGTCCTGAGCTCTGCCAAGTCAACCAGGCCTTCTCTGCCTGCACATTCTCTCTCACACACACACACACACACACGCACACCATTTTGTTCCGAACCAGTGGCATTTGATCATTAAGCACTAGGGATGTCAGTTTAGGTTCATTCTCATGGGAAAAAACATGAGAAAATGAACGGGGTTTCCTTACAGTCCTGCTGTCAATACACTGTCTCAATGAGCTTTGACGCCACATCTCCAAGCGCTGTCGGAATATCTGAACACACACACACACACACACACACACACACACACACACACACACACACACACACACACACACACAAATTGACCTGAATGCGTAACCGGTCAGAATTACTCTCGGTGGTGAACAGATTAACAGTAAACTGTTGACATCCATCTCCATGACATGTCGTCTCTAGGGAAGAGGAAAAAGGAGAAAAAAAAGAGCTGCAAAAGAATTCAAGATGAAGAGCGAGAAAGAGAGATGGGAGGGTGACAGAAGCAATCATTTTGTGACGATATGAAGTTTAATGAACAGCTCAGATCATTAAGCTCATAATTACACAAACTCAAAGTCAAGGTCTCTTAAATGTGAACACTGTCGCGTTGTCTTTAGGTGGCTGATGAAGGATAATGCACGTGGTCTTAACCTTCACGGAGCCACTGAAGTTACCGTGCATACAACACCGGGGAGAGCTGGAGTTCTTAAACGCTACCGTTCGCTCTGTTCAATAACCTTTGTGCACCAGGATATAAGATTATAATGAAGGTGTATTCAGTGATTTACTGGCGTGTCCATACAAACGTGTCTGTGTTTACAAGGTCAAACTCCAAATGACATCTTCTTCTAGCTAGGAGTTTGTTGGATGTGTTCCCATGGTTGCGAAATAAATGTTTGCGTTTTCCTGAGAATAATCTTGTGGTGCGTGACAAAAGGCGGATTCATGTGATACTGTTCTCCAGTCTGGGGGGTGAAGGTCCAGGTCAATATTAGAATTGAAGGAAAACACCAGACAGAAAAGGGGGCACAGCCGGCGAACTAGCAAGAAGGAAAAGGAAGAACCAACATTCAGAGCCAGCAAGAGGACGAGCCTCCACAGCTACAATATAAAAGGCTCCCTCTCTGTGTTCGCGGGAGGAAACAAGAGAGCGCTGTCTTCTTTACATCTCGTTCAGTTTTACCCCGCTTATTTCACGACAAAATCCACGCGAGGCATATTCTGTTGTTTCTTTTGCCGTCAACCATCTTTGCGTTCCTTGTTTGACGTTGGGTGTTTCCAACGAGTCCTCTGTGCCGTCAGCAGAAAAGCCCAAACGTTTTAAGAGAAGCCACGATATTGACTAAAAACAGCAGCATACATGCATAGTCTGATATTCAACACAATGATAACAATGTAACTATTGTTTTATTTATGACCGCACGAGAGAACGCAGGAATGTTGTACAGTGGCTTTGTTTTGAATAAAAGAAATCCTACAAATGAAACGTACCACACTGTATCAGCTGCTGCTCTCCACCTACTCATCATCTCATCACCAGGTAGCTGAATAGAGCAGGTTGTATCTCAAATGGAATTACTCTAAATATGACTTCAATAGAAAAGAAATCACTGACATAATATAATACATTTCTGGCATGCAATTGATTTAAAAATAAAAAATCAAGTATGTGCAAAGGCAGACAACTTTCCATGATTAGAAAATACCACTCGTACAACACGCATATCGCTGGCAATCATGAAACCTCAGAGATACGGGTGAGCTTGTACAATTCCTCGTCATAATAACGGGGTTCTCGACGACCAAAGCAACCGGCCGTACCCCAAGTCAGTCCTTCCTCACCTCCTTTCACCGCGGCACACTCCCCTCTAACTAGCCAACCATAAAGCTTTCATCACTTCCTCCCACACACACCCCAAAACAACCGTCTCACTCTTATTTTACTGCCGGTCATTCTAGTAGATCTGTGTGAATGTTCATTCCCAATCTTTTACCGCTGTTGTTTCTTGTAGTTGTTGTTTTTTTACTTCTCATCCTCACAGCTATATTGATAGAGCACTCTCACTTCATCATGTTCTGTCTTCTCTATTGCACTCACTTGCTCCACACGCCGTCTTCTCCTCTCTTATATTTTCTTTCCACATCACACCCTGCCTCTCCCCCCACCCCCCTCATTTTCTCCAAAAAACTGGCGGCTGATTCAATCTCGAGCAACGTTGGTCATGAAAAGGAATTTCATTTTCCAAAACCATTTGTGTTTAGGACGCTACGGGGTCCATCGTGTTTCATCAATCTCAGGGTCGCAGCACCGTGTTTGAAATAAAGCCAACATTTCCAATTTAATATATTTTGGTACGCAGCAATAGCACACACAAGCACTTACTAAAGTACAAATTGACACGTACGTTATGGGTGTGCCAAGCAAAACTACACATCATAAAACTGCTTGTGAAAACCAATTTAAAATTGCATTGCATTCTCTTTTGAGCAGGCCCCTTTGAGCAGAAAAAGTGCGAGTCCAGTTACGACGAGTCTAACGATCTCCAAAGCACCAGAACGGCTCGTGGTCCTTGAGGTGAGATTATTTTTGATAATTGACATTTCCGTACATAAAAGAAATGCACATAATCACCTTGACGTCCTAATTGGTTTGTGGACTGCCATTTGTAAGCCTTGAGTCCAAGGCTGTCCATCCCCATCTGTGTTTCTGACCATTGCCATCTTGGCTGTTTGTGTCATACTGTGTTGAACACAATGTTTACAGACCAGATTGGCCTCAATCACACTTTTCATGTATAACAATATTGAGACTGACATGTCCTTTTGAGGCATAACATCTCTAAGGCCATGAACATCTTTTATCCCCCCCGGTGCACAAAGCCAGGTTTGTAAAGAAATAGTTCTCCCAGTTTTGTGCGAAAAAGATGGCCTTCACAGGACCTCGAAATCAACCTCATCCATCAACTTTGAGATAAAACTGCGAGCCAGGCTTCATCAGCCAACCACAGCTCTCTAATGCTTTTTGTGGCTGAATGGGAGGAAATGTCCATTTCTGGAGGAAAGCTTTTACAGAAGAGTGGAGGATGAAACATAATCTCATTAATGTCCATTATTGTTGGAATTAAATCTTCTATTATTAGGGAGTTCTGTTGTCCATTAACCTTTGGCCACATCATGAGCATCCAGTAGCATAGTTTGGGGGGGGGGGGAGAGAGAGAGAAGAACAATCACGAGAACCGATGGTTTCATTTCATGCTTTTGAGGATGTGATGCGAACAGTAGTTTAAACCTGAAGAGGGAGGATGTTGATTAGCCAAGCGCCGAGTCTAGTTTATAACAGTGAGTTACTGGTTGCTTTATTTGCAAATTCATGTGCACAATTTGTCGCATAAAGACTGGCAGTTGACCCCAAACATTAGTTTGGGCTCACATGTGTAAGTATTACATAAACAGCAACCTTTGGGACTGCATCCCTTTAAGAAGGCGTTTCAACATCTGGACCATCTCCGGTGTAAAAACAACAAAAAAAAAAGAAAGGAAAGAAAGGATGTTTAGTTTTGACAAATGAGACTTGCCAAAGCACAGTTTCCCGGTGTGTCCTAAAGGAAAGACGGGAAATCTATTTCTACTGTCGACTGTCACAACGTTAATGCATAGTTAAGGACCTTCTCCTCGGACACTTTGTCACTGTCTCCTCCCCTCACTTCCTAGATTCTTCCTCCCGTCTGACCGATCGCTTTTCTTTCCCTCCATCTGCTCCCTCTGAGGTCATACATCTATACCCGTGTCGCATGGGTTGGAGATTAGATCCAGATCAAGAATTCCCCTCCGTCTCACTTGAGCGGGAGTTCAGCCCCGATCAATACCCGCCCGGCTTGCCGTCTGAAGCGCAAGTAGCAATGTGAGCTCTCGTGTTTGTGGGAAGCTGAACTGAAGACGTAACATCTCTCGGACAAATGCATGATGAGGGATTCCAGAAGACCATCAAGTCAAGGTCATTCAAGGAAATCTCACCAGCTTTTAACTTTTTCGCCATCGGTTTTCCTCCACCTTCAGTCGGAGGAGGGAGTTACGGAGGCTTTCCTTTGCTCTTATTGAACCATGTCAGAGGAGAAAATCCCCCTCTTCCCCTAAAAGGATACAGAGACCAACTCAATTCAGAGGCAGTTGGTGTATCGACGAATCTCTCCCAGCACGCTTTAATTTTCAGGGCCCTGCTGTATAAAACCTGAAGCGGCTGATGGCCCTCATTGGTTAAAGAGATTACGGCGTTCTTTTGTTCGGAATGGATTTTATTGGATGATGAACCCGTCGAATGAAAGTGCAATCCCAGATTATGTTCGAAACGAGACCTTCCTGTCTATTGTGCTCCTCTGTATCATCAGCCAGCTGGGAACGATATGTTTGTTTTATAGGAAACTATTTCTAGAACTGAACTTATTCTCAACTACAATCACAGCCGTCGTTGCTGTTGCTTTTAAAACAATGAACTTTGATTTCAGACGGGGGCGGACTAAAGTGACTTGAACATGCGAGTTAGTTAAAAACGGTGTCTCTCCACCAATGACCCCATTTAAAGTTGAAACCATGTAAAAGGCTCTTCAATATGCAGTGCAAAATTATACATTACTAGAAGACTGAGGTTAAAGCTATATGTCAAAAGCCAGCTTCCTCACCAGTTTATCATCCATGCGAAGACAAGGAAATGTATCGTCGATCGCCGGTTGTTGGGCTGACGGTGGCCCGTTGGAAAATGTTTACATATTGCCAAGTCCCATGCACAAAAGTCAGCTAGTTAAACCTGAAAGAACATGAAGCTGGTGGCCTTAGTTTTTCTGACTCAAAATGTCATATTAATAAAACTTTGAAACTGGGTCCGTGTCCCTATTTCCATTCACAAAGTAAAGAGCAAAGTAAATGTTGACGCCACATTACATTAGAGACAACTGTCAACGGGAAAAGTGGAAGCCAAAGTTGCATTGCGACAAAAACAAAAAGTACAAACAAACTTGATTATGTGCCAGACATCACTTTTGAGGATTCTAATTGGAGGTTGAGGTGACACTGGAGTACCCACATCGGTGTCAATGCAATCTGTTGAGTGAGCACAGCAGGATGAAAAGCCTGAAGGGCCAGAAAATAGGTTATGGAAACTCGTTTCCTTCCCCTCAAACTCATGCCTCAAACACAGTATGATATCAAGAGGAATAGGAAATAGATTATGTCTGCATTTAATGATTTGCTTGTGCTATTTATGTCTGTAAATATGTCAAATCTGAAATCAGCATTGTTTCCTTATCCCTTTGTACTTTCATTTTTTTTTATATTCCCAACAAAAAAAGAAAAAAGCCTTTGACAGCAAATGTTTTAGCTGTCTGCGGGGACCTGAGATAACGCAAAACTAAAGCATACATTTCAACAAAGAAGTTATGAAAAGTTATCAAAGAAAGCAAAGAAAACTGCTTATGGTTCATTCACTTTATTGCTGCTGAGGCAACTTGTAATTTCAAAGACCGACCTCTTGTAAAGCAGACAGCACTGAGCCAAATGTGAGGGAAATATACATACGCTGCAATTAGGTCCGACAATCATGATTTAAACTGTCCTTTTATCTAAACTAACCTTTTGTATAAAGATTCCCTGTCAGAGAACATCTGGTATGTGGGTGTGTGTGTGTGTGGTTTTGTTGTTGTTGTATTCATGTCTGCGGTATGGAAAGGAGGTTTGATTCTTCCACAATGCAGCACTGATGGACCCAGGGCACGGTCTGCAGTCTAAATAATATGAGGTTATGTTATTTATCCACTCCAGGGATCAGAACTGGACTGCAAGCAGAAAAGAAAATCAGCATATTGAGTGTATTGTGTTTATTAAAAGCTAAATTGAAAAGAACATATTTGTAAAAGAAATTGTTACGGGTTTTGTAAAGCACAATTTACCATGGTATTTATTTATTTATTTTAAATATCAAAAAGGTGTTTGCGCTGTGAAGCAATGGAGAAACCCCCTCAAGAACTATTTTCTAGTTTGCACCTTTATCTTACGGTTTGGACGTCGAGGTTAAGTTTAAGGAAAGGTTGTGCTCGTCAGGAAAACATGTACACGGTCATTTCTAGGTCACGTCTGAGCAAATGGCCGGTGGTGTTGTTGTCTGTCTGCTGAGGAAAGCCTCCAGGGAAAACAAGCTTTCAGAAGCTGGCACAGTCCGTCTGGACTTGGGTATGTTGGTTCAGAAACGCATGGCATCCTGTGCAAAGGCTGCACACCGCCATAGGGCCAAGTTGTCGGGCCATTTCACATCCCCAGAGAACAAAAGCCCAAAGCAAACACAAACCAGCACTCGCTGAACCTTTATCTCCTCACCTCAGAATTGAACACACGTGGCAAACCATAGCAAACAGGTGGCAGGAAGAAGAAGAAGAAGAAACACCACCAGACAACCAATCAGGGTGAGGAACCCTCCTCTGTTGACACGGTGGTCTCCTCAGGCTGGAGTTAAATGACAGCGTGGGCCGAGCAATTAAGGCCCTTCAGAAGACACGGCAAAGGATTATCGGCTCTTACGGCTTTAATTGGCGGTTTAATGACGTCGCCCGCAATGTATCCGAGAGGCACGAAAGGAGGACGCCCTGTGTGTGTACATCAAACGCACCGCGGTGTGAAGTGTTGGTTCAAGAGGCGACCGCAGCGGCGTTCATTAGCACAGATCACGTTTAATAAATCACTCAAAGTGGATCATGTCAAACGCGTCATGTACCTCCTCGACAATGTGATGAGCAAATGGGAAGATGTGTTTCGCAAGGGCAATTAGCGTTGTATTAGTGGAAGGGTTTTTTTTGCTTTTGAGGAAGAGTCCGGTTTGCTGACGAACGCTAAACATACACGACAATCTCAAGTATTACAAGGAGAGTATTACAAGGGAATTATACACAGTGGCGCCTGCCAACAGGGGAGGTCTGAGGAGCACCCAGAGGCAGATTCATCGCAGTTTAATGAGAAGATTATTCACTGTAATAGCCCACCAGGTAAATAAAGCGTTCAAACCTGTGAGGGGATTTCAACACACTGACTATATAATCACAATTGTCTGTTTAAGAGACAAAGTGTCGTGAGGTGGCGGAGCACCGTTTCTGCAATGCTATTCCTTTCCTTTTTTAATCACTGAAAGTGAGGACAAACTACACGAACCAAGTCAATATTTCCCAGGTAGGTTATGTTGATAGCTTCCAGCTCCAGCGTGGATTTGTCTGGATCAGCTGGGCACATTTTGGATTTAGGGATTTTCACACTTGCAGATTTGCTCAAGCCGCGATTGTCTGCGAGCCGATATATCGACGAGTCGTTACACACAAACTCAGAGGGCTTGAAGTCACACCTGCACATTCTTGGTGGTCACTCCGGTGTTGATGTATTGATAGTGTCATCATTATCCCGTCGGGACGGACTAAATCATTCTACTGTAACGCTGAACATGCTTTTAGTTATTTGGTTAAATGGGACACACTCCAACTTTGAGTGATATGGAGCTCTGGCTTGAATGCACTGATGGTAAGACCCTTTGGACAACAGCGTCTGCAAAAATATATCAAATGTAAACAAATGTAAAAGTTAATTATAGCCTTGTGCAGTAGGTCTCCCGGCTGCTGTATCGTCAGAAGGCACTGCTGCTGAAATGAACCCACAGATGATGCTGCGCCGGCCACCAGGGCCAGCACTTGGACACCGACTCCCATTTGAAAAACATGCTTGATCCAAAGCTTTGCCATCGAAACGTCAGGTTGCACTGCTACTGTGGGGCAAACAAGTTGCTCAACTTCTGAGTTTCCACAGATCCAGTTTCCGACAATCTTCCGTAGAGCTACCTTTAACCCCGCCTCTCAGCCCAAATTACTCTGGATTTGTCTGTTAGTGTTATTTAACAACTTTACGGACCTACTGATTTAAATACGGATGATTCGAGTGTTCATAAAGGGAAGTTGATGTAACTTGAAAGAAGATTACCCGCAGATTTACAGACGTCTCTTTCCCAATAAAAAGGCCTGCAATCTTCCTGCGGGCTTGAGCTTAACAAACACCTTTTTTTTATTGGAATGCAATAACTTTACGCATTGATTTCTTGGTTTGTTTGCTTCCTGCTTATAAAGATACACGCATGAACGACCAAAGTCGGGCCAGAAACACTTAAAAACTGGGACTTTAGATAACCCGCGGTTATGGATGCCAAAATGCATTGCAACTGTACCACTGCAGATCAGAATATAACGATAACATTTATACAACTGACGGATTCCAACAATCTCTTGGATATTGTGCCAATCAATGTGTACACTCCTTCCTCCAGATACACTGTCTTATTTGTGTCGCTCTTCCGTTGCTCCGGCGAGCTCGCTGAGGAGACGAGACAGGAAGGGAACATTGAAGCATCTATTGTTCGTCCTGGCAAAGAAACCGTTGCTCGTTATTGGTCGTTTGGAAGTGACACTGGCTAACATTCCCTTCCAGACCTGCAGTAATTCACCAGCAGTGCTGTCGCTTGGAGCCGGATGAGAGCCGGAGCCGGGGTGAGAGTTGTACTCCCATTTGTACTTGAAATGTCATTCAATCAAGTTAATGTGATACACTTTCTGCAGGTGTTCCTCTTTCATTGAGATTATTCCACCCAAAGGCCAAACACAGCCCAAAACAACCTGATAAGAGGACTGTGGGGTGGATTATTTTTTTTTGTACCAGCTGTTTCCTCTGCATGGTTGCAGATATTCACTAGAGGCAGAGGACTTCCTCTGTTCTGCTTTCTTATCTCATGGCGCTGCTGTTGTAAGGAGCACCGCCAGCCTGCGCTTGCCTTCATCTTCATCAGCAAGTGAGGAGGACCGGTGTGGTTCCCCGTGATTGTGGTGAGCTACACGGCCAGAGTCTCCATGTTTGACCATCTTATCGGCTGCACCACTGATTTCCCTGCAGGGAGACGAGAGGAAAGAAAAGCTCCAGGGCCGAGATGAAAAAAATAAAAAAATTCCTCAGTTCCGTCATCGTCAAATACGAAAACAAATCAAATCGGAGGACAGATTATTTTCGCTGGCTATTCATCGGTCTCAGTATTCTGACACCTTCCGAGTGCTCGTTTCATCTCAGTAACGGTCTGCAGGTGAAGATATTCACATGGATAAGAGAGAAAAGAGAACACCAAATCAGAAGGGTTTGGCGTTTTGGCTTCACAATGGAACTTGATTTAATTTTCGGTCCAATCGACCCAATCAAGCGTTTCATTAAATGGTCTTTTAAATTTTTTAAAGATATTAATTTCCATGTAAATGTTGCACCAACAGCTATTTTCAAATTAACTATGGGTTGAATATCTTTGTGTGATTATATACGGGGTCACAAACCCTCTCACTGCTCTTAACAACCTTTCCAGCTGCAGCACGCAGCTGAGTAAACGCCTTAATAAGAGCACCGAACGGCAGACAGCTGGAGAACATAGTGTCGGGACACTTCCGGCTTGTAGCCCAGTTCTCCTAATAGGGTGGGGTTGGGTATTTAATGCCAATATCTCTTTTTTTCAAAGCAATTTCTGTGTGCGCTTCATTTACATTTCACCACGGCACCAATATCCAGATCAGTAAAGCAATCAGGGTATCATGTCCCCCCCCCCCACACACACACACACACACACACACACACACACACACACACACACACACACACACACACACACACACACACACACAGCATTCAGCCTCTTTCTCAAAATTGGAGGGGGGGGGGGGGGGGGCCACAAAGAGTGCGCGAGAATGGAAAGTCCGGCACTCAGCAGTGCGATTTCCTGAATAGTGTGGTGGTGTGATGCCGATAGGAAAGTCGGGAGAAATTCGGCGTCCTCGATCGGATGATGTGGGGGTCGAAATTAATTGAAAGAAGAAAGAAAGAAAGAAAGAAAAAAAGAGCAAACGATGCGGTGGAACCTGTCTGCCTGTCAGCCTTGCGTCTTCTCTCCGGACAGGTAATCTTAGATGCGAGAGAGAATGCTGCATAATGATCCTAAGTGATGCCCCTCCATTAGAGCACAAGGCTTTTCTCAACAGGAGTCTTACACAAAGCAGGAAAGTTTGAGACGAGGGGAAGATGCTCCGCTCAGCATATTGCTCGTCTCAATCTCGAAAGAAGATTCGGGTTTAATTCATTTAATTTCTTCGGAACGTTCCCCAATAACGCTAGTTATCATTTTCCTGACAAGCAAACATCAAACATTCAATAGAGGCTTCTCCATTAGCAAAGGGCATTGTACATTTCCCCCATCGATGTTTGGCCTGATAGATGGATAAAAAAAAAACAATATGAATAACATGATGAAGGGAGTTATTTCAAAGCGTGTCTGTGCAGATTAAAAATTCCTTCAACGCTGCAACATTATTATTCAACAGAGAGTGGAGTAATCCAATTTCCACTCATTCCAAAATGGATTCAGGGTTTTAACAAAGTCTCCATTTCTCCCATTATATCACAGGGATTCAAACAAATCCCCTCACATCTGGTGACGCCGACGGGCTTTAGATTTGGGGAGTTGGGTCAGCTCGGGCTGCGGTTGGCTTATGAGTTAAGTTTGCAGGTTGGAATTCAGCTGTCCGGTGAGTCCAATCAAAGTGGTCGATTGCCCTGCAAACATACACCTTTATTTGCATGAAGTCGAATAAATGTTTGTACTGCCCGATTTCTCTACACCACAAGCTTTAGTTTGTGTTGTGAGGTATTGGGCTTCCATTTGTGCAAAACAAATAGCATCAAATAGCAAACGCAAAGTGATTTAAAAAAAAAAAAAATTTAAAAAAAAGGTAATTTTCCTTTTTTAAAGGTGGGGGAGGGACAATTGGGCAGGGGGTTTTGTGAACATGCCCAGGAGAGACTTAAAACCATTCGAGTGTCCTGTCCCTATGGCACATTCTGACAGTTTTACAATGGCTGTTGTGGACGCTTTGAAGTGTGTGTGTGTGTGTGTGTGTGTGTGTGTGTATGTATGTGTGTGTGTGTGGTAGGGGGGGGGGGGGGGGGGGGGGGGACCTCGAGTGTGCTCAGCAGACCACAGGCGAAAGCAGCAGAGGGAAGCTGAGGCCGAGGCTGACTGGCAGCTCGCTTTGCTCCCGATATTTGTTTCACCCACGGGGAGTAGAAGCGCGGTTGAAAAGAAAAAGGCTTCGGGGCCCCTCGGCAGAGAGGAGCGGGAGAACGCCGCGGGCGGGGAAGTCTGATCGCGCTGCCCAGGCTGGCTCAACGCTCAGCATCACGTGACTGTAACGCTGCCCCCTCCCGTCCACCGGCGTCGAGTATCAAAGAGCCGCCCCCCCCCCCCCTTTCAGTGTAAAAAGGTAAGTGAAGTGGCACAGAACACAGTGGCTGTGGTCACCCTTAAAGGTGCGCTGGTTTCCCCGGACTCCTGCAGTTGCTTGCCGTGAAAAATTATCAACAGATCCACCGCTATGTTTTTAATTTGTTCGCGCCACATGATCCTCTTCTTCCCCGTCATATCGCAGTATATTCAAGTGATTTATTTTCCGCCAAAACATCATATCTCCGCAGACGTGCATCCTCTTCTTGCACACGAGGACACTTAACAGCTGCAGCAACGACGAGCGGCCATTGCATGCTTCAAGACCCACGGTGTGTCCCCACGGCTCATTGGACCCTCACAGTTACTAGAACCTTTGGTTTACTGACGACACCGGGCGGAGACGCAACATTTTAGAAAATCTGCTCTACTCAAGTTGCTGCCTCCTGCAAACAGTAGACATTGTTAACACAATTGAAGATAACGGTCAGTTTAAAAGCTTGTGGCATCATTTGTTTCATAATCACTTGAATTGAATCAGGAACCAATAAGGGAATTACTAAAGACTTGGATCGATAATGGAATCCGTGTCGATAAAGTTTGTGTCTGGTCTTCTGTCTAAAACCTTGCCACATTCTCCACATCCCCAAAAATGTCTGCGTGAGGGCGGGACGGATACGAAATCCCACCCACCCACCCCTCCCTCGAACGCTCTGATTCTCGCTCGCGCTCTCCACACACACACGCACGTTTTCATCCAAGCGTGCACGCACGCAAGTACTCACGCTCAGACAGCGCTCTCGAGCTTACACAGCGATACATTCCTTGATTTGCCGTGCAAAGTTACTGTAATCGGAGTTCCTTCCCGAAGTCTCAGCTCCTCCTGGAAGATCGGCATCAAAGCTGACAGCGTCGGGTTTCTCTTCGCCGAGCCGATGCTCGGCTTGTCAGCTTACGACCGCTCCAGAGCGGCGCTGAACACTGAAATAGTTTTTTTTTTTCAAACCAGACACAGTGGAACAGCTTCCCAGTGTAACAGGGGCATGCATTTTATATATGCGAAAAGCACCTTAAAAAGGTATGACTCTCAAGAAGAATACTGATGGCTTTTCATCATCCTTCCACGGTAGTTGGTTCTTGTGTCGTCGCTTTCGTGTCCTAAAATGCTTCCAGACTTTAATGGGACGTTTTCCCTCTTTCACCTATGAACAAATGTTGCATACAGGCTTTCATTTTAAAACGGATGGTCACTTTCAAGCTTTGCCAGATGAATGATGGATGGAATAGAGGCCGTAAGTCCTTTCAAGGCTACATGAAAACCACACGACTCAACTCAAAGACAGACCTCTGTCTGTTTTGCATCGTATTGTATGTCCTCACCAGTGCCTGTAGAACCCCCTTTTCCAGAAACAGAGGAATTTGCGATGGAAATGGACCTGGCAGTAAAATATGGAATATCGTGGAATTTGCCAAAATGTGAAAGCATTCGTTCAAAGACGCCAGCTGAGAGGCTCGCTTGTTACCAGCTTGCAGGCTGAATATCTGACCGGTCGGGGAGCTACAAGACACTAATTTGGGGGATGGGTCGCCTGTTAGTGATCCGAAAACTTTAAGAAACTGACACAAACTAAGTGAATATTAGACAATGTCATCGTACAAAAGGAAGGTGTGTTTTGTTTTATAAAACTCTATTGAATCACTTTAGTTGATACAATTCTGTTCCATGAAATTAATTGATATTCATTCAATTTTGAAACATTTCATTCATGTACATTTTCCCTCCCCATTATAAAACAAGACACAGCTGGCCATACTTTCAGAACTGTGTTCAGAATATGAGCAGGTGTTTTGTGCACAACAATGAGCATGCTGGCTGCCATTGCCCTGACAGTCCCGGTCAGCAGTAAACTGCGAGAGGGACTTCTCAACCATGAACAAGGTAATACATACTTTTCACAATGGGATTTGCTGCTTTAAGCTATCAGCTATCACTTTTAAAGCCTAACAGTTAATGTGTTTGCAGGCCAAGACAAACATCCGCAACAGGCTGCAAGGAGACCATCTTGCAGGCTGCCTGCGGATGTCCATAAATGGGTCAGACATTTCTGACTTGCCATATCGAGAGGCTCTGGAAATGTTCTTCAAAAAGCCCCTGAAAAACGTGCACACGTTGTGGTTGTCATTAAAAGAAATGAACACCATGTTTCCTGTGTTTGTGTTTGTGTCGGTGTGTCACCCCCCCTCCCCCAAAAAGCTGTAAACCTAGGGGAAACACTGTTTTCTGATCATCAAAATGTACTTGACTCATAAAATACCGAATTCAGACAAACAAAAAAATGTTAAAACACAAAATTTGGGGGGAAATGAAACGGAATCTGGAATAATTTTTTTTTTTTTTATAGGGGCCCGGTTTTGAAAGCCTTTAAAACATCTGCCAACCAGCATTTCTTTGAAATAGATGTCGTCTTTGCGTGATCACATCACAGAAGACACTTGCAGACATATACATTTTACCATACTTATTTCTTTATTATTAACTTCCCCGGCAGCCCAAATAGAAACACTTGTGGTTGATGAGCCTCCCATCATGTCTCCATCTCCTCATCAGCTGCTCTCTCACTCCTCAATTACACATCCTCCCACAGCTCCAGCTGTTCCCCTTAAGCGACTTAGCATGGTAACTATGGCAACGCACAGTACCATACTGGACTTCTACTGTCATCCCCCTCATTATCATCATGGCCACCATTGTGGATGTTGAGATTGCAGGAACCTTTCCCAATCTTCTGGTCCTCGGCCCTGATTTGTGAGATGTGAAGCTCGGTAATTGAAAAAAGATGGAAACATGGTGACTGGAAAGGTGAGAGAGTGTGAGTGTGTGTGTGTGTGTGTGTGTGTGTGTGTGTGTGTGTGTGTGTCTTGTTTGCTCCCAGGAGTTTTCTTCCATCTCCTCCTGACTACCAGCATTATACTTTTTTTTATTTTTTAATCTTCCTCTCTTGAAGGTGTGTGCTACTGGTGTGTGTGTGTGTGTGTGTGTGTGTGTGTGTGTGTGTGTATTGTGTGCCCTGGATGACCTAAAGTTTTCCCTCTCCACTTCCAGCTTCACGCTTCACCGTCTCCCAGGGGGGCTCCGTTATTGGCAGCCGGAGCCAAAGTGGACGCTTGAGCTTGTAAGGAACAATGTACACCGAGCTGAGATTGGAGAGGTTAGCCTCTGTGGCCCGAGGGGTCGTGTGCTTTCCATTTATCCTCGATTCAATCAGCTGCTCCCATTGCGATTAATATTGCTCTTGCGAGAAAAAGGGCCCACGAACGCTGCTGCAAAGACGGCCAAGGCGGGGAGACACTAAATGTATGCACATTAATTGCGAGGAAACAATTCGGGCCAAAACAGAATCTCTCCCCTTGGGGGACAACGGTTTATCACACCTGATACTTAGTCAAAGTATCACAAAGAAATGCTTGGCATGCTGGTCTATATAAAGCACACATGCAGCAGAAGCAAGCGTGCCCAAAGCTGATCTCCCACACACACACACTGTAAATAGACTATATTCCAAAGCGTTTGTAACAAAACTATAGCTGCTATACATGCACGTTTACCTTTGTGACAATTGGTGCATTTCATTTATTTGCGTCATTTTATACAAGTGAGATTGGCAACCTACTTCTACATTGGTTTACCACAAATTGATATGATGATATGATTGGGGGTGTGAATAATTTGCAGGAATTTGCAGGAATCAAAAGCAAAATTAGCCTCAAACGGACTTTACAACAATAATAAAAACCAAAGATGACAACACTTTCCGAAAATCAAAAGTAAGACATTATTTTTTTAATATAAATAAAAGGGGACAGCGATCATTGGGCATAGATGATCTCTACAAATACTGTGCATTTACAACTGCATTCTGGCTAATATTGCTTCTACTGCCAACTAGTGGTGACTACAAGTTTCACCCTTCCTGATGTAGTTAGTTCAGACTGGTAACTTGCAACACATTCCCTCCATACAAGCTCTGGTGTGGAGATGGCGAGCTTTTGAGGGCATGACTGCGCACCCCACATCTTGCGTGAATGAAGGATGGTCTCTTCTTTTTGTTAAGGCGGAGTGAACGTGCACTTAATGTCAATTTAGCGAATAACTTTTTTCCGGGATGTGCAAATGGTTCCTAATTCAAACATGCTGCCAAATGTCCATCAGCCAAAGTACATTCAGTCCGAGAATGCCAAGTCGATACCTGTGGTGGAAAACTATCCTCTCATTCTGTCTCGGTAAGAAGTCAGTGCAGTGTCCGCACAATTTGTAAAATACTATCTGTTTGACATCACGCAATCACTGAAGACACTGAGCTGTTTATTTATTTTTTAGCAGCCATCATCTTCTGTTACCAATGTGGAAAGAAATACATAGTGTTTATTCAACATTTAGAAGGAAGGCCTTTCCAAAGCAGCTAGGGACATTCTCTGGGGCAGAAGGTCGGCTTCCTTTATCCTCGTTTGATGCGCACCATTCGTATCTCTCTCTTTCCTTCTTTTTTTCTCATTTCCCGCGACATTCAACTTCATTTACTCAACACTGAACCTCTTGCCCGCACCGTCCCAGTGGAACTTCCCAGGGCTTTTCTCCCTCGTGTATAAACACCGTCCTACACATTTTAAGTACCTATGAGAGGAACTTTGCAACAACCTGACCTTTAATTAACACCATGTGGACGAGCCCTACTCAATCACCTTAATCCTCCCATTAGTCCAGCGCAGTTATCTTCATCATTAGCTACCTATGGTATGCAGAGTGCCTCCCGATCGTCCAAGATGTGCTTCCCTGTCAAACTAGTGATTTATGAAGCCGGTCTATACCCCAACCTGTGAAGAACATTATGGCCGTCCAACTCTGAAAAGCACATTATGCCTGATAGGCCTGCCTGGCTTGCCCTGAGGAGACTTGTTCTGATAGATGGACTCAGGCCTGTAGTTTTGCCAATGAGGCAGTGGGGTTGGGGGGCGGGGAACTGCATTAGCTGTGGACAACGTAGTCTACGGTAACAGTTAAAAACAAATGAGCTCTAAGAGGTGCGACAGAGAGGGACTCGTTAGTCATAAATGGGTGTGATAGCACTCCAAGTAGCTTTCAATCTGGCTTCAGGCGTTAATTCCTCTCCCCATGAGGAGAATGTCTGCCAGGTTGGACGCTGACAGGCAACGAAATCCATCCGACTGCTGCGGGATGACTATTTCAAAATGTAGGCGCCCGGCTTGAAGAGCAACACATTCTCTGAAGTGTTTTGACCACCGACTGTACATGAAGGATGGACATGACAGCTCCCCAAGCGGGAAGCCAATGATTGACAGCTGTACGCAGAGTAGGAATGCGGGGAGGATATGTGACTTTAGCTTTCCATAACTGTGATTGTCCGTTTCAAACATAAACTGTATAAAAGATCTCTATATACAGCAGCTCACTGTATATGAAGGTAAGGTTAGCCGGCGCTGTTGGTCTTCTTTCTTGGTGTTCATATCAGCGTCAGGGTCGATGACATTTCTGAGACATTAAGGTTAGTTCTTTGTTCTTTCTTGCCAAAAAGTTACGGTGGCGCTAACGTAGCAGCTAGGTCTCTCACGCTAACCAGCTGGGGCCGTGCTCGCCTTGTGATGGGCCTTGGACCTTGAACCCTGCAGAGTCTGGCTCAAAGTGCAAGATCGCAGCACCATACACGAAATATTGTTGCTTCACTCTTGTACGGTGGGTGGAAGCGTGTCGTCAATCTATAGATACAGTGGTTTAAAAAAAACAAAACAATGGGCCGATGTGTTGATATTCAACGTCAGACGAGCCCTATTTGTCAAATATATGCCTTTCCATTTCTTTCTATGCATGCAATCTCAGTTAAATGGGCTTGTATTTTCACGGACGTAGCTAAATGGAGCCGACTGCGCCGGGTGTTTTGATCTGAATAGTTACAATTAATCGTAATGTTCGCAACAACGCTACTTACACATTCCTCATCATCCGCAGATGAAATTCATCTTTTTACTAAATCCTGTCATTACGCAAGAGAAAGTTGGACCCAAGAAAGCCCAAACCAACTAACACTTGAACTGTGTTTTCCTTTTAGTTACGTAGACCGTTAGCTCCTTAACGCTGAATAACGGGTTACGGTCCACACACACACACACACACACACTTCAGATACACACGTCTTCTCTGGCTGCCCATTGAGCAGTTAGGGCAGTTGAAGGTCATGAGTTTCATTGAAGGAGACTACGAGGACTTCTTGAGAAAAGGGAGTGTGGCTCCTCCTCCCCCCCCACAGAGAGTTGAACCAGCAACAGTATTGAACTACTCGCTCATTTTCCTGATACAGTTGGGCACATTAAACATTTTACACTGACAAAAAATGTGCATTGCAAATTGATGCGCATCTTCAATTTATTACCCGATTTATTAATACAAGAGACAAAACGGATTTGGGAAGAGAAAAAAAAAAATGTGTTCAATCTCAAAACCTCTTAATTCTTTCTGCATCAGTGGTGATATCTACTTTAATTAGCACAATCATTAGGTGTATCAGGGGGGGGGGGGGAATTATGTTTGAGACAATTTTCTCATTTCTCCTGCCTTAACTATTTGTGTAATATCTGTTGACTTGTAAAAATGACAGAGGAGAGGAGAGGAGGTGGATGGAGAATGTGAAACAGACGAAAGAAACGGAGAAGATGAGAGATTGTCTTTCGTGAAGTGAAACGGGAACCCATATATTGGGAGTGAGGTGTGTGTGTGTGTGTGTGTGTGTGTGTGTGTGTGTGTGTGTGTGGGGGGTGGAGGGGGAGACACAGCTGCCAACAAATTATTATATCTTACAAAGTACACAAGCCACTTTAGCTGAGCCCTTTACAATCCGTCTCTGAAATGAAGAATCCTTCATCCAGGGATAAATGTCACGCTGCCGTCCTTGAGGCTCGGCCGAGCAGTCCGTGCCTCTGTCGTCGGCACAAGGCGGGCTTCGACACATCCATTCTAAATGAAAGTGTTCGAGCGGCTGCTAGCATCCTGCTGCTGATCGGCGCCGCATTGGCACTCGCCCTGGGGACCCGGACGGGACACTTATGTTTCATTTCTCCAATTTTGATGTCACTTAGCTTCATGTTTGGAGAACGCTGGGGCTGAAACGAGCGAGGAAAGGCCCCGCCGGGCTCAAGAAATCTAATCAGAAACATCACTAGATTCGTAAGAAGAGTGTGCCCTGTGGCCAGAATGATACTCGTTGTTCGTTCTGAACATTGGCAAACAAACCATTACCAGCCCCAGTAGAAGCATGGGGATGTGTTTACTGCCTAGTAAAGTTTTTATTCAAATATCATTTTTAAAATATAAATAAAAAGTATTTTTTTTATATATAAAATGATATAAATGTAATTGTGTCCCTGACTATAACTGCTGGCCGTGCAGCCGGCCGGTGACAAAAGAAGAAGAGGACACACAAACTTCCCTTCAACCTTACATCCCTTGTCAGTCTGGAAAGAGGAACACAACATGGACACATATATTTTCTAAAAAACATTGTATTGTGACCTGGGTAAATGCTGGCTTTGAATACCCCCCCCCCCCCCTCCTACTTCAGCTTGTGCAGCTAAAACTGTGCATCAAGTGAGAGCGTATTCAATGCAGGTAGTGATATACATATCTCATGGTTTTAAGTGTGTGAGTGTGTGTGTGTGTGTGTGTGTGTGTGTGTGCGTGCGTGTTCCTCTTGTGGCAGGGCCCCATTTCTAAAAGGCAAACAGGACCTGAGGGTTTATTGGAAATGTGCTCTATATTTCAAGGAAAATAATAAAAACTAATAATGTTTTGATGTACTGAAGCAAATTATAACTCATCTGTTTGTGTGCTGAAATGCTCAGCCACATCTAACTTGAGCGAGTCCCAGGGCGGCTCATTTAAAGCCCCCCCCGATGCTTCAGGGCCATCCAGCGCTCTAATTATATCGTCTTCTGTCGCGGTCAATTGCTAGAAGGCACAATTCCGTTTAGTTGTGTACACCGTGTGAATGATAACACCGTGTGAATGATAACACCGTGTCGCTTGGTATTCGGATATCCAGTATT
Source organism: Cyclopterus lumpus (assembly GCF_009769545.1). Classification (NCBI taxonomy): domain Eukaryota; kingdom Metazoa; phylum Chordata; class Actinopteri; order Perciformes; family Cyclopteridae; genus Cyclopterus; species Cyclopterus lumpus. The sequence goes on along the minus strand of NC_046969.1, from coordinate 6,789,809 downwards.
ATGGTATTATGATTTGGAACATGGAAGGAATCCCGTCAATGTGCAACGCGTGCTTATTAGCGTGCTCGAACGTGAACATTAATCCGGCCCGTCAGTGGGGAGCCTGATTACCCGGTGGTTCGAATCAGTACAACGCCAGACCAAAAACCTCCGCCCCGTTTTCTCCAATTGCCCTCACCAAAGGCCGTGCTTATTAGGACTTTTTCCCTGCCAGCGTTCAGATTACTCCACAATACAATTATTTTCTCTCAAGACTTTATTCTAATTCGGACCGCGGGGAGGCACTTGTATTCCTACATGAGTTTTTGTTCCAAGTCGAAGAAATAAAAAAATTAAAAAAAGACAAAGATGGCTCAGTGTCAAACTAAACACCACGTGAACTCGCACCGCCCTCATCATGGATGCAAGGAACACCTTGGACCGGCCGAGTGTCGCCGCCTCTTCTTGTATCGCGCCAGACCTCATCAACCATTTCAGAGCGACTCGGGGTGCGTTGGTAACGTTTATCTTCTACAGGAGGGGGGGGGGGGGGATCGCACTCCTCCTGTGTGCTTGTACATGAGCTCAAACTACGCTGTTAGGATAGAAAAAGCCACAAACAGAGGCGCAGTGTCTCCTGAAGGACTTCTGCGTCAAACTGAATAATGATTGCCACTGTGGCTCAGCGAGTGTGTCCGAGTCTCACTATTGTTTTCTGGGGGGGGGGGGGGGGGGGGGGGGGTCTGTGGCCCTCTTCCTGTTGAGCAGGAGGGGGATTGCGCTGTCGACTGGGAGTCCAACGCCACTGTTGTTCAGTGCAAAGTTGCATAATCACAAATAGTGCCGTGAATCTTGGCCACAGAACGTTTTTGGTGGAGTTCCCTCGTTCGGAGCGTTGGCCATCCCACCAAAAAAAAAAAACAGCTGCCTCGCCTCAACCCTTTTTTTCGGGGGAATATAAATGACATTGTTAGCTTTCAAAACGGGATCAAGATATGCAGCATGTTTCAAAACACAGCCCCCTCTTTCTTCGTGGAGAATTCTGCCACAGGTGGCGGCACACTTCAAAAGCTCTCTGACAGCGGGGCTTATGAATATTTTAGTAACGGGCTACAGCGTCGAGCTCTGAAAGTGCGCTATCAAAACTGACACCTAGGAGCTCCTAAATGGAAAAATGCTGCTAATTTAACAGCGGCAGCGTGAGTCAAGCAATAACATGTGACTAATATAACTATAAACACCAACTGTGAGGCTTTTTTGTTTTGTACGATCCAAGAAACATCATCACCCCCATATTGGATATTATGCTTTGGAACCTTTTCATAAATCTCGACTTCTTTCTTCGAATAAATCATTCATATAAAGCGACTTTAGGAGAACTTGAAAATAAGAAACGTGTGAGCTTCCGTTATGTTTTATAACATGACCTACGAACATAGTTGCACTGTGTGAAGTTGCTGTTACTGGAACCTGTTACGGTTATTGAATCTGGCGTTTATGATCTTTTACAGGGATCAATCATTGGCCCAGCTATCTGTTAATGCATAAATCTCGAGTGTCTGTGCAAAGTCAATGTAGGAGCCCACACAGGAGGCCCAGATCAACGTCAAATGGAAATGGTGGCGTTCACCCTGACAAATTAAGGTACATTATTCAGTTGAATGACCCGTTCCATCATACCTACGACAGCGCTGCACCGTGGGAAGCGTCGAGTGATGCTCTAGAAGGTTTGAAGAACAGAAAACATCCCCTGAGGAAGCCCGAATGAGAGAAGTAGTATGAAAGAAAAAAGTAAATAGAAACAAAAGACACTTTCAAAAAGACAAATTCAAAAACAAATTGCTTCAAAGAGACTACAGGTATTTGGCATCAGAGCTCTTCATCCGCTTCCTCTTCTGCCTCCATTCTCGCTTCTTTAAAAAAGAAAAAGGCCCATCACTTTGAGGTATTTAATCTTCTATTTTTACCCCGTCTCAGATTACTACCGACTACCATGGTTGACAAACTCAGGTCAAAAGTTCAAAGAGGGAAAGTATAATGAGCAAGTTGCCTTATGTCACGGAAAAAAAACAGAGGTTGCGGGGGGAAAAAAAAAAGGTGGATAAAAGTTGCAGTGCAGTCAGGCGGCTCACTGCCCCACTTACCAGACTGGGCTCAGAGAAGCCAGAGGTATTGTTCTCCCATTTCCCCTCCATGAAATCTCCTTCCTGAGCACACATAGTAACCCACTGGCCAACTATATTAAATCCATCCCAGAATTCAACAGAGAAGGGAGGGTGAGAGGAAATGTTGACATAACACACATCCTGCACATTATAAAAAACAATTGTACCTGCTCTACTGTACCCACAACAGACCCAACCCTCAAAACACACACACACACACACACACCTTGTTATGTGTACAGTATGTCCTGTCATGTGCTGCCATTTACTCAGCGTCCCGTGCGAGTACGACTTTTCGACATCTTGTTTTCTTAATGCTGTGTAAATACCACGTAACACAGGTCCATTGATCTGTTGATTCGTGGTAATACTTGTGTACCCGTGTTTTTATGCTGGCTTTGTTTAAGGGACTTGTCTCGGGGTAAATAAAACACTGAAGTGTGTGCCAAAATGGAACAAGGAGCGCTTGGTTTTGTTCAATGCTGACAGAGTTTATATATACACACACACACACACACACACACACACACACGATGATATGTGTATAAGAACAATACAGTTGGTCAAAACAATTATGAAGTCTAGGAGAAAATTGAATTACAAAATCTAATTTAAACAAGGCAATGACTTCTGAACAATGCCCTCTTGAAGAAGGAAACAGAACTTGGGAACATAAAATGATAAACTGACATATGGCATCCGTCCCATCTGCAAACTTGAGGAATAAACCAATGGCTCCCAGTCAAATCCTCCACGGTTTCTTTGGTTTAAATCCCCATTCATTCATGTTCTTCTCCCTTCATTACTCCCTCCTGCTATGTAGTTTCTCCTTCATGGATTTTCTCTCCCACGGAGTGAAGCCAAGATTTGCCCTCTTACCAGCTCTATTTGGCGCAACGTGATAATGAGATTACATTTTTTTTTTTTTTTTTAAACATACATACATCACTGAAACAAGCAGCCTTGATCAGTGAAAGCAGAGCAGACGCGGCGGTCCTACATCTGTCAAATGATTGATTGTGCATGTTCCTTTGTGTGCCTGCGTGCTGCCATGTCTGCTCTCTGATGCTGCCTTATCAACATAGCAGCCGGCCTCCGATGCCTCAAAGACCCGCAAGCACCACTTCAATCATTGGGCCCAGTTTGGGGAACTTTGCTGAGGTTAGCCGAGTGCAGTCGGAGTCCGAAGCTGCACCCCGAAGTTATTCTGAATCCGTGACGGGAAGCAGGGTGGGGAAGAGAAATCCTGATGATGTGTCATCACGCCGCTTCGCATTGGGCAATTTGTGTGTCAAGTCTGAGTGGGAAGAGGAGTCAGAGCAGAACCAGAACAATTATTTCCACTCACGCCGTAGTTCGCCTTTCGAAAAAAACCTGCGGGCATGAAAAACAGAACGGGGCGCTGGATTCGTGTTCATGAGCGCTTAACCGACCACAGGCGTCCAGCCCCTCAATGTCGATGTTTGCCTTCGCTTCTCAGCATCACCTCCAATAAGTCGGATGTCTCGAGAACTACAGTCACATTCAGTCACCAACCTCGCCGTTGGCATTCCAGTGATTGGCGAGCAATGGGAGTCCCGGAGGAAATATGAAAAACATCTGTCGCAAATGAAAAAGCCCTGTGCAGATTGAGTTTTGAAGTTATCGATTTGCGCGAGGATGACTCGCGCAAATGTCAATACGCGACGGGAGCCATACGGGAGCTCGTTAACGGGAAAAATTATTCTGACCTCCTGAACTCTTGGGAGGCTGTGCTCTACAAGGCCGCAGGAAGAAAAGAATAAAACAAAACAATAATATTCAAGTTCGCCAGTAGAGAAAGAAAAATCGGGGCTTCGGATGTGGTGAACGGTAATCGCCTTCTGCAAATGAAATGAAAGGAATAATTGCTTACGGCTCAGTGGAGATGATAAGAATGAGATTGTATCGATTTATGGATGGAGCTCGAGTTGAAGAGGTCAATGCCTTCCAATAGCAGAAATGTCATTACATTATTGCAAGGGATATTTTGCAATACCAACATGAGCCCAGTTGTTTCCTATCCAAGTATATTAACCCAAATATCATGCCAAAAAATAATACTCAGCCATGGAAAATATGCCTTTTCTTTAACACTGAAAGGCAGTGTGGAGGTGCAGAGGGCGGACTCTTATCAAATGGGGGTTTGTGGCTCACAGCTTATTTATCAGAGTGTAAGATATGTGGAAATAATAGAGAAACCATATACAGTTAAGTGAAGGTCAAACCCCATATAGCTATTCTTAAAAGCCTTTGACTCGGGCACTGCTTCTCATTTTGCTGGCTGGCAAACAAACGCTCCCAAGACATAACTTCTCAATAGAAAAGGAGGATCTGTGACCACTAAGAGAATATCAACATACACAAGGTATTGCACCGCATACAGGTGGTTGTTTCTGTTCTCTAATACTTTCATTCAATTTGTTGAGTTTATTCAAGAGCCACCCAGAATAGATTTGCCACCATCCAAGAACAGAAGTAAATATGTTTTTAACCTTATAAATTGTCCATCAGATGTAGATTTAGCGGGGTAGAATTAGTATCAATAGAGTGACGGTCTTTCCACACCGGGGGTCTTGAAAAACCTGCTTGGGGGGGTGAGGATCTTGGCCTGCTCTGCCTTTGTCAAGGTTGGAAGGAGGAATAAAGTTTGCCAGACGACCTGAGCCTCTGAGCTGCTGATTCGTAAATAGAGGCGCGACTCCACTCGTTCTGCACGACTTGATTGGCCGACGCCTTTAATCGCGACGCACGAAAGAGAAAAAAAAACAACCTTGTTCCTTAAAAAAACAAGTCTGCAGAACGCAGTAAATATGCGTTCTGCGTGAAAGTATTCATGACAGCACATAAATAGAATGACTTACAAACTAATCGGGACAAAATAAAAAAGGCCTGCATTGACGCAGTTATCCACGGTGTTTAAAGAAGCCATAATGATTGTGCATGTTTATAGGTTCACTTTTAGACTTAAAAAATGAACAGACACCATGATGTCGACACACCCGGTGGAGGAACTCACAGATAATCCAGCACAACATCTCCGCCGTGGTGCTGTCGGCATGAAGCCGTTCCTGCCTCGGCGGAGTAACTGACAGCGCTCTGTCATCCTCCTCCGCTCCTCGTCTCTAAACAACACCGACGGGAGACGGCGCTCCAGAAATTGACTCCGCAAGTGTGACGCCGTGACGTAAAGGCTGCCTCGGCGAGTCCCTGGCTGCACGTACTTCCCGTGTCACGCAATCTGTCAACAATTAAGACGTTCTGAACAATGCAAAATGATTCAGATGTTTACAGCACACCGACCAAACCGATTTGGGGGGAAAAGACAGAAGGCAACGTGGCACATGGCCTGGCTGCAAGCCAGCTGAGCCGCCTTGAAGAGGAGGACGTTTTTTTAAAAATTGGGCTTTCAGGAACCTCCGGGCCGCACGATCCGTCTCTTCACCAGCACAGAAAAACGTGTGAGAGTGAGAGGCTGGTGGAGGAAGCCGAACCCCTACAGTAAGCTGGCCAGTACCGCTTTAAAACAAAAACGGCTATTGGTGTAGCTGACGGCGGGCATTGTGAATAAATCCCTTTCTAAATGTGGAACACTTCTAAAGGGATTTTAGCCGAGGGTCTGAAAGTTCCAGACGTTTATTTTTTTTATTTTTTATTGCCGTTAAAGTGAAATTCAAAAAACGATTTTGCAGCTGAAAAACTGAGAAGGGACCTTTCACAACTTGGCTGCAGGAATACATAAATAACTGGACTGCCCATTACTGAGGTATCTGCAGCGTCCCTCCCAAACTCAACCAAGCAACTCAAATTGTCTTTTTTCTTTGGTCTCGTCTCATTCTCGATGCATCGTGGTCTTGGTCATGACTCTGGTCTGAATCTAGATGGTCATGACTATAACATTAAACTCCTATTACGATTAATATTTTATATATAATCTTACAGAGATAGAGAGAGGGGAGCCTGGGGGAGATGAAAAGGGTCGAGGTGGGGGATGAAACACTGAGTTAGGGTCTCCCACCTCTGAGTCTGTACTGGTGTCTTTCATCTTCTCTACCTCCAGCACCGGTTCTGATGGATGATGATGACATTGATGGATGGCATCCATGCAACTTTAACCCCCCCCCTATAAAATGTTTATATATATATATATATATATATAAACATAAACAAAAAAAAGTTTGGCTTTTAAGTTTGATAAATTAGTCAAACCCTTGATTGATTATTAAAATAGTTACCAATTAATTAATCAAGTTATAATTTGAGCACTAAATGCTGTAGTTGGTTTGTTTACTGAAGTATTCATTATATAACTGGATAGTAACACATTATATTCACAGATTCTGATTCCTCTTAATGGATGGTTCAATATTTGATCATATTTCTGTTATAATTACTACACAGTGCACATCCTGTGGTTATAATGGGCTTTTCATGACTGACAAAAATACGGTGTTGTAAACAAACATTCATAATACCAAGGCAGTTGATTGCATAATTACATCTTAGCGCTGATATATGCCGTTATCAATTACATTTTATTACAACTTCAATCAGAAATAAAACAGTTTTGGTGCGATCATACGTGAGATGTTTTTAAACCATATAATCATGTCAATATGTTAAATGTAAACGCTCTTGATCTGTGTTTGCATTTTTGACTGTTTTGCCAATTAACTGTGAGAGGCAGGAAAAATAGGAAAGAAATAAAAAAACGTCAATGTTCAAGGGAGATGATGTGGAAATACAGCGAGAAAGAAACAAGCCCCAGAGTCTGAGAGAGAGCGGGGAAGAAGAAAATAATGACACGAAAGACAAAGAAATAATAATGGAGTGAAGAATGTTTGTGGGTTCGGAAGAGTTTATCCACACGGCGGCTGAGGGGAAAGGCAGGCTGACAGCAGCAGCTTCTTTAATGAAAGTGTCTGTGGAGGGGCAAGGGTTTCATTAAAACCATATTGGAGGGCAACATCATTCCAGCTTTCACACACACACACACACACACAAAATCTCTGTAACCGCCCTATCATCCCAATTCTTTGAATTTGTTTTCATCTGTGCTGATCTAAAAGCCGGGGGAATCATTGAAGCAGTACAAGGCGGATGTGCTCCGATACTCTACTCGCCTTGTTCAATTTTTTTTTTTTTGGTGCATGAAGAATATGACAGACCGTGTGACGGCAGTTACACCCGGAGGAAACCATTGCAGGAAAAGAACGGTTGGAGAATACAAGACAGTCGTACCAGATTTCACGTTATTGTGTTGTGGACGTACGGGGGCGGGGCTGACGGTTTTAACACTTTTATTATAAACTTCACTGTCAAACCCCGTTATTCCCTAAACCTCCTGTGGCAAAGAGATGTCTGGCTCCAAAAGCTCTGTGACATTTCAAAAGGATTAATGGAGATGGGGATCACTATTTGGTAGACTTGAATTTGCCTCGGCGAAATGCAGAGGGAGCGGAAGGAAGTTGGTTGGAGCACTGAGGTTTCAGCAAGGGGCGGGGTGGTGGTGGGGTAGGGGGTTAATACAAGCAAGGTGAGGAGCAGTGTTTAGGTCGGCTCCTGGCAGCACTAAGATACAGCAGAGGGAAGCAGATAAGGACAGAAGGGCCGACTGCAGGATTGAGACGCGGCCACAGAGAGGAGATAGGCCGGTTAGGGATGGTTGCCGTGGCGAGATAACAACGAGGCCCCCGGAGCTAATAGATGAGGGCAGCTCCAAGGTCAGCCTGGGAGAGTGCATAACATTATCACTCGGCACTCAGTGTTTTGTTTCACATGTCTGTGACCTCGCAGGAACGAATGACCGGCCTGGATCATCAGGAACAACAACCAGCCTGACCATGAAATGAATCCAAATACATGCAGTGTAATTCGAGTGGGTGTTCAGTGAAGGAGACGGACGCCTTTATTTGCTTTTTATAAGCTTTAGCTTTTGGAAAAAATCAAAGAGATAATTGAGGCACTTGTATTTGATGGACTCAGAATGTACTCATTTGGCTTCAACATAGCTAACTGGACTTGTTTGGAGTAGTTTTGGGGTTATTTAAAGGTCTTCGGCTTTTTCAGAGCCATTCACAAATAAAGCTGATATTTAATGGATTAATCTAATCTCTAAATGTAGGTGAGAAATTATTGCATTGGCAGCATAGGCAGTTAAACACTGCTCATTATTTTCTAGGATGACTTTCCTTTAGATGTTAGTATTCTTAAAAGAAACAAAGCTCCGTTTATAAAAGAGAGAGAAACAAATGTATATCTATGACGAGATCACCATTTGAACAAATCGTCAACAGGAAATTAGGAGACACATTTTGATAAAGGCAGCAAGTCTTGAATGAAAATGTGCAGCTTTTTCTATTTTTAGATCACTGTAAACCTATTTTGAACTGTTGTTCATGTGATTATACTGTATGTCTCCCTGGGGTCCAGCAACTTGTGAAAACAAGTTCATTAATTCATGTCCAACTTGTAATGGCGAAGGCTAGCAAACTAATGAGTGCAGCTTAAGTTAACGGAAAAGTAAGCACATACTCAGTGTGTTAGGAGGGTGTGTTAGGGGGGGCTGAGCTATGAAAACCATGCTAAGTATGCAGGGAAGGGCCGCTGTCCAACAATGATCGAAACCACAGGAGTAGAGGAGCATAATGAAGAGTAAAGGAAGGGCAAGATGAAGATATGGAGGGGGAGGAATGAAGAGTGTGTGTGTGTGTGTGTGTGTGTGTGTGTGTGTGTGTGTGTGTGTGTGTGTGTGTGTGTGTGTGTGTGTGTGTGTGGGGGGGGGGGGGGGGGGGGGGTGAAGAGGAGAGGTACAGGAACAAGAAGCAAAGCCAGAGGAAAACAAAGGGTGAGGAGAATGAAGAGAAAAGGGGGAGGAGGAGGACAGGGAGGGATTAGGGTGAAAAGATAAAGTAAGGGAAGTAGAGGAGTAGCAGGAAAGCTGAAAGGCGGGCGGCAGGAGAGAAAGAGGAAGAGGAATCGAGGGGAAGTGAAAGACGGGAAGAGAGAGCGAGAGGATGCTAAAGAGGAGGCAGAGGAGACAAATTAGCCAGAGGGAGAACTTTGTTCCTGTAAATCACTTGATGGCTTGATTTTCTACCTTCTCCTGAAGGCATTCATAATTCATAAATAGACTACTTTACGCTGTGAAGTGGATGCTGTGCAGATAATAAAGAGTCGGATGGAGGGGCACTGAGGCTGAAAAGCTGGATGTCGGAGCAATCGTGTGTGTGCGTGTGTGTGTGTTTGTGTGTAGAGGTGTCTATATCTGGCTGCCTGTTTCCCTTCAATCGCAGTCTCAGACCACCAAGGTTACTGACAGGACAAACTCTCCACGGTGGATGTTTTCATCAAAGAAAAGCAGCAAATCCTGATCACTTTTCTTTGAACGGGATACCAACGTTCTTGCTAACTTGGTCTAATGTCTGCCACTGGTTCTTAGAGACATACCGGACTAAATAGTTCACTTCACTTAACCCTTAAAAACAAAGCTGACACCTCATTACAAACACAAGTCCAATGCAGTAGTGTATTTCACATCTGATGGACAACACAGGGACGTTCCACTGAAGTTGACCTTTCCTAGACTTCGATGCTCCTGTACGACGGTCTCCTCTCTGCCAGAAGCGGCATCATCATGTCCACCCCGCTGTTCCCGGTTGATGCCGCAGGGGGAACTGAGTCAAAGTTGCGACCGACTCAACATCAACCTCCAAATCTCAGAGATCACCGACGCCTGGCTCAGGGCATAAGCGAGACTCATTCCCCAATATGTTGCAGACATTTACAAGAGGAGGGAGAGAGTCAGGTGGTGCATGGGGCGACGCTTGTATTGTGGGTGGGGGGGTGGGGGGGGGGAAGCTGGGAGGGAATCTTGCAGCATCATTGCGCTATTACACTACATCATCTTGTCAGAGAAAAGGGATGAGCAAGCGGTGCAATGGTTTTGTGAACAGCGGCGCCGGAGAGTTCAAGCAAAAAACGGAGGGATGGAGGGAGGGATCAGAGGAGGTAAAGATGTAATTTGAGTGCAGTTAATACTGCTGACAACTCAGTTTGTGCCTGTTTGCCTGGTGTGTCATTGCCAGCTTGGGGGCTATGAGGGTGTGGTCTCCTCAAACGGGGGGATATCTTCATCGTGGACAAACATTTAAACTCTCTGGATGTAAACCAGCAGGAAATACACTCTGAAACTGTACAGAGATACCGGATGTACGCTGTTTTAGAGAGGATCTAGTAAGATGGTAAATTGTACGTTTACGTCATTTATTGGCATGCATATACTCCCACGGTTGAAATCAATACAAAATAAAAAAAAGGGAAATGTCTAACTCCTAACTTCTTCACCCCGTTTATAAAGCAATTTCATGTCTACAGCCACATTATCAGCAGATCCCACGGCCAGAAGAAAATGGGAATGGGGGGGCATCAGTGACTTCTGCAGAAAAGGAGGTAAATTGAAAAGGGGATTGAAAAAAGGGAGGAAGATGAGAGATAATGAGCGAGAAGAAGAGTAAAAAAAGAGATGGACAGGTCAGGAGATACATTGTTCTGATGCTTGATTTACAGCCTGGAGCTTCACTGGGGTTGCGAGGCAGGTTGGGTTTTCAGAACACAACACACACACACACACGCACACACACTCTTGAAAAAGGATAAGAGTAGCCGGATATTCAGACTGAATTGCCACCTTGCTCGTCTGACATTTCGGTGCCATTTTAAGATGACCCTGGGTCTGTGTTGGCCAGCGTACGTACATAACAGCATACGTGTCGGTATTATATAGCGATAAAGGGGAGTCAGCCTCAAGGTAAAAGGTACAGGTGAATCTACGTTCCAACCTTCACCTATGGTCATGAGCTCTAGGTGGTGACCATCATTTTAAAAAGTGTCTGAAAGGCACGACGAGGAGCTAGGACATCCACAGAGAGCGTTGAGTACAAGCAGCAATCCTTCATGTGGAAAGGAGTCAGTTAAGTTGTAGTTCTGGCTCAGTACAGTGGGGAGAGTCAGGAGACCCCCGGGGTAGGTCTGAGAAAGCCTTGGGATCTTTATAATTGAGGTACTTACACAGCTAGTTTAGCTATAAGCGATTTCCATCCTACATCGAGTGATGAGCAGCAGACTCACGCCAAATAGGAGAAGCCCGTTTCCAAGGTGCGCCTTGGTTTATTCTCCTTTGACTTGCATTCTCCCAGCCCGTGAAACCGCCATCTCTGAGTAGACAGCTGGACCTCACCAACCCATTCATTCATCCTCTGGTGGACAATAAAGTTAGTTAGGCATTAGCCACTTTTTAAATACACTGCACTTATGTTGCGACAGGCTGCCTTCACTGGCAGCCAGTCGGCATCGGGGGGAGGGTGGCAGCATGTGCTGAATGACACATTTAGGCGAGCTACACTACCCATCACGCTCAATTGAGCATCAATTGATGCACCGATCTGATCTCCCCCAGTGCGGAAAATCAGAAGTCAAGGAGGAGAATGAGCAACGGGGGGCAGAGGGGAGGGGTTAATGAGCCGTGCATGGGTCATTATTAGATCACTTTTTGACCTTTCAAAATGTGATCTTAAGTAAGAGAAATAGCCTTTGAACAATATGTCGAAGCTCAGGGCAGGCAAAAGAAAAAAGGGCTTAAAAAGAACACAAAGAGACATATGAAAATACTCTTCAAAGATATCCATACTTGTATTTTTTTTAAGTAAATAAATAATTTGTAACCAACTCCAAAACAGCAGGGTGAAGGACAAAAATCAAATCCGAGGGGGTCTTTCCACAGACATGTCCCCCCTTTGCCGAGAAAAACGCATCTCCACATTGCGCTCAGGTGCGGGACGAGCAGGATGCCGGAGACCTTTTAATAGTTATCATCCACGACTGAAAAATGCGGTAATGATGACTTTCATAGGCTAGCAGATGCTCCTGCTCTCTAGCTTTTAAACTGAATGAGGCAGTAATGACTGAGCAGAGTAAATGCAACACACCTGCTATCAAATGCGAATTATTTTTTTACAGGTTTCATTTCGTCTGATATCAAAGATCTGTACAGCATTTGTGCATTTATGAGCGCAAACAACTTTTTAGTAACCAGTCCAACCACTTCCAATTGAGAGCAGTTCAGAGGTCTTTATTAATGCAAGACATCTCTGTCAAGAAAGCACGTTTATTCATCCGGGAGGATTAATTGGTGCGGCGTCTTTATCCTGTTCCAAGTCAATCAAACCGTGGCAGGTTAACTGCAGCTGCCCCTAATTAAAAAGGGATTTATATATATATATATGTGCGTGAGAAAATTGCCAAAACAAAACAACATTATATAGGTCATCTTCACGTGAAACTACTAAATGATTGTCAATCTTTTTTCTCTTCATTTTGAGATTCTCTGTCACCCTCCCCTATTACTCATTGGTTCTATATTTAAAAAACAACCTTGTGAGCGCCTATGAGTAAATAACAGATGCCATTGTAAATTCCAGACGAAGCCATTAGTCATGACAAGGGAGTGATGGGAAATATGCTGAGGCATAAATAAACGCAGCCACCGCTACATTATCAGTGTAAATACAATGTAAGCGTGTATTCTTTTTCCGGGCACGCAGCTGAGAGCACAATGAGCAACGGTCTAACAACCATGTAATTAGCCTTCACAGGTAAAAGTATCGTCTCAATGTGATTATTACCAATTGTTCATAGGCAATGCGATACTGTGTTGATTCGTACAGTGCGGCCGCAATTTGGCAATAATAAAATTCTTGTCCTGACGAAACGGCCAGTATCAAGTATCAAGTATTTTCATATGAAACAATAAATCAATCAAATCACAAACAAATTGTCAATTTTATAACACGCTATCAGTTATGTTATCTATGAACAGTTTGATTTTCCAGACGTTTTACTCTTTCCAGATGCATGTCAACATACATTTTCACAGTAAAACCCGTGGAACACGTTGATACGGAGAGTATTAAAGTGTTCACTGAAGTCCAGATTATTAAACTTCCTTGGTTGGTGTTAAAAAATAAGGCTCGTTAGCTGCCGTGTGAACCCACAAAGGTCCTGGTCCACTGGAGGAATGTACAAAGCATTTATATCCCCCCACCCCCACTCCAGCACCACCGCCGCTGAGCTCTTTCAGTCTCCTCAGACACATCTATAATCTTCTCATCCAATGCAGCTCAATCTTCCTTCAGTCAGTTAACCCAGCAAAGGCCGATTAATGAGAAATGAATCCCTTTAATTCACTGTAAAGGTCTCCTCTCCTTTTGACCAGATAAGCTGCAACCACGCTCTGCCAGAGAAAGAATGATAGCGGGTTTAATTCACGAGGACCTTTATGTGATACGGCGTGTTCATCTCGGTGCGAGCTAAGATGTTCTCTCTATCTAAAGCTCATACCATCCACGTCACAAGGTTTACACCCTTTCATAGTCGACAGGACCAGAGCTGACAATGATAAGTCGGTCAATTGATTAGTTTGGAGAAAGAGAACTTTGTTCATCAATTCCCCTCCAGTGACATTTATCATGCAGGAATGCCACACGTCTCTGGTTTCAGCCTCAATAATCGTCTAAAAATGTAATTTGCATTTTCTAAATTATTATGACATTTCACAGACTTAACTATTCAATGATGAAAACATAAACAAGGCCATCAATAACCACGAGTCTGAGAGTTGCACCCCTAAGAAAACATTTTTGAGTAATAAGTTGTTCTGCTTGCAAAGTAAAGCATGAATTGTTTTTCCATCTGTGATAAGCTAGTCAGGGACGTGTTAATAATCGCTTCAGAACAACATGCAGAACGCCAACAGTGTGTTCGTGTGTGTGTGTGTGTGTGTGTGTGTGTGTGTGTGTACACAAACTACACTAGATCCTGTAGCGCTGCACGTATTGGCTGATTCCTGCTTTGCCGTGTCATTAGTTTGTTATCAGCTACCGGCTTACAGGTGAGTCATGCACACAACGAACAATGACACTATACATCAACCGGTTGTCCCGGCAACCAGCATAGCTTTGACCGACTGTGCAGAAAGAGAAGACTGATAGAAATCTTGGGAGAGGGGGGTGCATCATTTTACCAAAGCTTCTTTCAGAAACTCCACAGGGCATCACAAGTTACACGAAAGTGCAAAGCAGGGACTACACGTACCTTGAAAATAGAATGCCAAGATGCTGCCAAAAGTGGTGTCAGGGTATGCCAACAATAAAGGCTGACATACAAAATGTTTCTAGACTGACTAAATGAACATCTTTTCTGAATCATAAAGTTTACACCCATTTCTCGTAGCGACTACCACGTGTGCTGAGGTGTACAAAGGCTATGAAAACAATAAAAACGGTCATGTTTCCCTATGTGTAATCAACAGTGTCTCTGTATATTCCTAATCATTTGACATGCGCCCTCACCACGCTTTGTCGGCAAAACACTTCCCAAGCACGTTCTGGAGCTACTTCACAATAATAAATAAAACACCCAGCAGTTCAAGGTTAAGCACACAACTCCAATAAGACAATTTTGATGTCCTTAGTTGTAATCATAATGCCACAGAAATGGATAGTTTAAGGTGTCACTTTACAGGCGGTAACCGTCGGGTCCGAAAGGTGAAGCCAATGTGGAAACGACTTAAACGTACATTCTTTCAAATGGCTAGAAGGGGGCGAGCCCTGTGGTCGCAAAAAGAAGTCAGATTGTACAGAAGTCGATGTGAAAATGACCCTACTTCTCATTTGATTCATTACCTCGGTTACCTAAATCAGCCACTTCTACTCTAGTCAAACAAATCAATCAATGGTCATTTGCCATAACAAGTACATGCAATTCGTTACAGTTGGATGTTTCTTTTTTTTTTTTTCTTAAATCCACATTGAGTTAAGGCAGCGTAGGTTAACGTAAGTCAAATAAATGCAGTTTGCATCCAATAGTGTTTAAGAAGCCAGTGTCAAACCATTTCACACTGGAGGAGACAAACCAAAAGCCTTGTTTTCCTGCCAACAACAACAGCTGCCATGGCCGCACACTGGGAGGTCCACTTTATAGGAACCGGTCACTCCTCTGGAAAGGGCAATAAGAACATGTTGCACCTTCTGCTCAACTGTGAACACTCGCGCATCGGAGAGAGTGGGTGTCCTGGCTGGAAACTAACTTTAACACATAACGGAATGCAGATGTAGACTGCATTCCGACTGCTAATGGATTTGTCGCTGACCTACAATCAATAAAAAAAAAATATATATATATATATATATATAGTTTTGCTCCCAAATCCCCTTAGAATCATGAAGTTAAACAATACAAACAATGCGTGTGCCTGTATGTGGTTCTGAAGGTATCATCGATTAACCCCGGCACAAATCTACCAGTTCATCACCACCATCCTCAAATACCTCCACGCCACCCGGCACAACCGGTATTGGGTTGCTGCCGAGCTGACAGACACAGCGTTTGACATTAAGTCTACTTTCTGGAGCCCAAAGAGCTGCAAATCTTCGGTTTACACAGCAGAGGGAGGGGAGGGGAGATCACACCCCAGTGGGTTGCTTCAAAGGAAACTTCACAACAGTGATGGGTCACAAGGGGGAGGGGGGGCATGCTCGTGCCAGACCAGCCAAGCTCGAGACATGGTGCCACGGTGCTTTCATAACCAACATTCATTCATACTGTGTAAGTCTAAATGATAACGCTGTAGTTTGATGTGTTTTACGCCACTTTATGACTCATTTTGGTGATTTGTTGTAGTCCAACCACTTTTTTCAACGCATCAATTCAATGCATTTAGCCAACAATAATGCATTCCATAATTCAGCTTTAACCCCATCTGAGAAACCATTACACTTTTTACAATTATGGCGGTTCTCTTAAATTCGGCATCATAAAAAAATAAAACTGAACCATATAACTTAATCGGAAGGCCAGTCAACCAATTCCCCCCCCCCCCCCAAAAAAAAGTTGACTCTTTCCTGATAACGGTTGCAGTAAAGTCCACCGCACCTGCAGTGGCTCACAGTTCATCTACAAGGGGACATGTTGCATGCTACCAAACATGTCAATTAGTTGAAGAGCGAGGGTGCGGGGGGGGGGGGGGGGGGGGGGATAAGGCACGAGGAGGTTTCTCTGAGGGTTCCACTCACCCGAATCCTTCTCATCGCGGCCACGATCTCCACTCGGCTGCTCGGCCGCGTCACATCCAGACTGCCGATGTACTGTTGTCAGAGAGAGAGAGGGGGGAGGGGGGGGTATGACAGGTACAACACATATTAACATATTAACTAAACAATAGTTGACTTTCACTTGACTCGCATTCGAAATTACTGCCGACAGCTCACGTCATTTCATTTTTCTTTTTCTTTTTCTTTTTCTTTTTTTTTACTACGCGCGATAGAAATCCCTCACCTGACGTTAGCTTGAAAAACTTACTTTAACTCACTTAACGTTAGCTAGCTAAAGCTCTTCTCGTTAGCTAGACCCCGGTCCCTAAAGAGCCTTTCAGAACCTCGTACTCCGGTTCGCTTGACCGGTGGTGACCGGAACACCTTCGGAGAAGTAACGTTACGGGCTTTGGCCAATGAAGTGTGTATTGTAACGTTGACGTCACGTTACAATGAGACGTTCAAACCCAACTGAGTGTTAGCTAGTTATCCGCCTCTGCTTCGTGAGTTCACCTTTGCCTCGAAGTTGATCCCGTGCTGGAACGCTTCCTCGTTGTGCAGCGGGATCCTCAAATCGTGCCCATCATCGACGAGGTTGTACTTGGTTTTCGCAGGCATTTTTCTTTTTCTTCCTTCTTCACAAGTGTTCCACTATTCCACGCTTTCAGAAGAACCGAGAGGATTACCGGCGGAGCACGAAGCAGGTCGGTTTTAACAGAAAGCGAGGGGTAATCCAAGAAAAAGAGAAGAAAAAAGAAAAAAACAATTCCAAATCCGGGTTAGTGCACGTTCTCCATCGCAGCGAACCGTCCCAGCATTGCAACGCTCCTCTGCGCCGCCCCCGTCAACAGCGACCCAAGTGGCGGCAACAACTTCCACCGTTCCCGGTGCCTCCGCACAGCCCGCACGAGACGATTTTGTATTTATTTTTTTGTCCTAACCTGCTTTGCGATCACGCGCAGGCGAGAAGAAACGGAGACAGATGTGTTGCGTTGTCCAGACTTTTCTTGTGGCGAGTGTGGAAGTTGGTTGGGTTCTGCCTCCTGCTTCGGACTCCCCACCCGTGGAGGGAGGGAGGGTGTGATTGGAGGAGTCCGGGGATCCCACCTGTTTCCATTGGAACAGAGGCGCACCGTGGCCCTCTGGAGGAGGGGCCCAAAGGTTGGTACCTGCCCCCTCTCTTCCCTCCTACCCTCCACACACACACACGCGCACACACACGAACACACGCACGCACACACGCACAGAGGACGCCAACACACTCTTGGAATGTCTTGAATGCCTCTCACGCAAACAAAAGAGTGGTGTTGCGCCCGACTGTAGCCTATATACACATCTCTAGGCTGTAAACGTTGTCATTGTTATTACAGACGTAATAGATTAACTTGCAAAGTTAATTACGTTTTTTAAGCACAATGCACATTAGGAAAAATACTATAAAATAGCCTGTCGGCCAATTCAAATGCATGACCTGTGGTTTAATCATTACCTTTAAGATAATGATCAAAGATACTGTCTGGAAGATGAGGTGTTAATTAGATTTTTTTTAAATATATACATACATATATATGTATATATATATATATATATATATATATATATATATATATATATACTTATATATATTTAAAAAATGTATATATATATATATATATATATAATATTGTACATAATTAAACTCTCAATATGGCTTTACAGATGGGGCGAACCTCTGCCCCTGTGTAAAATACAAAGAGCAAGGCTACCAGCTAGTGGCCATATCTGCTAGAACCTATAGAGATATCGTAATAAATAAAATTGTCAGAATAAGAAATTGTGATTTTTTTTTTTCTTTCTTTCAAATGTTCTGTCTCTGCCAAACACATTTCACCAACTGAAATGTTCAATAACACATAATTAGTCAACATCATGCTTTAATAATCAAACACGCAGGACAAACTGAGAAACCGTAACATCTGAAGCTTTGCTTTGAGCATAACAATAATTAATGTTATTTCTTTTAAACTGTTGGATACAAATCAAAGGACATCTATTCAATAAAAGGCTTCCATATATATTGTTTTATGAATGACTCGTGGCTCATGGTCCTCGAGCTTGCAGTCATGTACGTGGCCATGCAGTTTGGTGGAGCAGTGTGCGAGATTAGCCGTGGACAAACACAAAGATAAACAAACACAGATTCAAAATTGGATCAGCAGGAATCAGAACATATTTAAGATGCTGAACAATGCTAAAAACAAAACACATTGTCAGCCTAAACACATGCTTATGCAAATTCATAATTAAAGACAGATTATTCACAATGAGCATCCTCCACACATTCTGCTCAAGCATCTAGAATATTAAAAAAAAGCATCTCCAGTACAAGAGATGATCCATAAGGCACTGTGATGTGTGGTCAGCAGACACAGGAGCACTGTGTCCATGTTTAATGCAGCCATCATGTTGTATAATGCACAAACCATCTGTGTCACCCTAGGAGTAAAGATTCATGCAGCGCTCCCCTCAAGGGGGTCCCAGAAGAGGAGGAGAGGGGAAGTGGGGCAGCAGTAATTCACATTCTCACCACCTCTTAAAGTACTGCTGCTGATGGTGTCCTTGGGGGCTTTTACGGTATAGCAGGATGATCATTTACTGGATGTTATGCGGTTCAAAACTTGCATATGGGGACCCACATTTTGCCTAAACATTATCGTAATATACTGAAATGAATTTTCTCATTTAGCAACTGTGTTCATTTTAATGGAAGATGATACATCTTCAAGATCACATTGCCACTGAGGCCCCACAACACTCCTATCATTGCCTCTTTCGTCACACACACCATGTGCTCTTAGGATAGAGAGCAACCTAACCCCCCCGACAGGACTTCAAATACATGTTGATCTGTTAATTAAGGCTTTTGGCTTTTAAGGCGTATGCTCCCTACATAAAGTAGCTTTTGGAGATCAGTGCACGAAAACATCCCGGTTCCACTTAAAAGTCAAAAGGCAACATGATTCCGCAGCAACACAGCAGAGAACGGACATAAAGACCTCGACCTGCTGGTGTGTCCTGGAGTCCAGGGAGGACTTTATTTCTACACAGGGCCAATAATCCTACATGACACATGTATTACATGTTACAGATTGTAGTCGGATGTAATGGTGTGGTTTGCCCTCAGGAGGAGGCTTTGGTAAAATAGAATATGTTTGAGATGAGCAGTGGTAGACCATTGGACACTTGCAACCTGTTAGGGGCCCAATGCATTGCCCAATGCATGCTGGGATAGGCTCCAGAACAAATTATTAAAAAAAAGAATTGATGGCTGCAGTTTTAATGCTCAGTTTTAATGCTCATGTTCAAGTATATTTGATTTTATTATTAAGTGAGTATAGCATCTTATCAAGTATTCTGATGGCATATGCTTTTGTTTAAGTCAAGAAAGAATAATACTGACAGCCAAAGTAATTGAATATAAACAATGCAAGCCTTAAAAGTCAATTATGGGAATGTTTTATGAGGATATAAATGCATTGAACCCATTGGTTAGGCCTATAGAAAACACGCAGTCGTGTTTGCTGGGAAAACAATGTAAATGTAACATTGTTTGTTTTTCAGGTCACAGGCCTTTAAAATAGAGCACCGTACAGTAGAAAGGGAGTTTTTTCCGAAGCAGCTCGAGACTCTTTTTACACTACTCCGTCTGAAAAGCTGCTACTTTTCACATCCAAAAACTGCACTTTAAAAAAAGAAAGGAAAAAAAGCCCTCTTGAGGGGATTAATCTGAACACAATTGGCCTCACGTTTCAGTGTGAAACCAACCATTGGGTTTCTTTCTTGGAACCAACTCCATCCAGCCAGTGCTGGGTCAGTGTGTCAGGAGGGGCCCTGAAGCCCGGATCCTCTCTCTCCTGCATCCATCTCAGCCGAGAGCAACAACAAGCATACACATATGCACACATCAATGCGCATGCACACCCACAGAGAGAGAGAGAGCGAGAGAGAGAGAGAGAGAGCCCTAACACATCTTGAGGGCCTCTTAAACTGAATTAATAATGGCGATTTCAAAGAATGTGGGGCAACGCGAGGAGTAGATCCACTTCTCCAGGGAGAGTTTCCGTGAAGAAGACAGACAAAGGCGTTATATATGCCCAGCGTTAATGAACCAATGTGCTCGGACTGCTGTTAAATGGCCCTTTGTTGCGTTTGTTGAGGCATCACATGGGAATGCTCAGGAAAACACAGCATTCCTTTGAATGCTTTCCTTTTGGATGGCTGTGCTTTTTTTTTGGGGGGGGGGGGGGGGGGGGGGGGAAGAAGTGCAGAGATGTTTGGTTGATTATAGGCAATGAATCCAGCGGGCTCAGTAAGAACCTTTCCAAACAATCAACACCGATACCAGACTCATCTTATCGCCTTGGTTTCTTGAGCTATTTCAATCCTTTGCTTGTGACACTGCGGTCATGTGAGCCAGCATCCGCGGATACTCGGTCAAGTGAGCCGCCGCTTGACATGTAATGCACCTCTATTTATGGTGTTACGGTACAGAGGCTTGGACGTCCCAAAAGCACGGAGATGGACCCTTATTTAAGCAATGTTTTGTCCAATTTGATATAACAAGTCAAAAACAACATTATTTTGGACATTATATGAAATAATATTAGAATAACATATGAAGCTACACTACTGTACTGTTTTTTAATTGAAAGTCAGCTCAAATTCTATGATTATATTCATAATTTCACAATATTATAACTGTTATTAAAGCAGATCCTTAATAGGTTATATTCTATTTCCACTGGTTTGTTGTTCACGAGGGCCCCTGCTATGTTCATGTCTATTGTATTGAGATTTTACTGTACAGCTTTTGTGAAAATTAAAGGCAAAGTTGGCTCAAATGAAAAGATGATATTCTTAATTTCCCAATATTTGAACTGTTATTAAAGCATATCTTTAAAAGTTTATATTCTATTTCCACTGGTTTGTTGTTCACAAGGACCTCTTCTATGTCCATGTCTATCCATGATATTTTACTGTACAGTCTTTAAGGAGACTAAAGACAAAGTTAGGTAACAAGACAAAAATGATGTTCATAATTCTCCAATATTTGATTTTTTTTTTAAGCAGATCCTTAAAAGTGTATAAAGACACTGGATTGTTATTCAGGAGGACCTCTGCTATGTACATGGTTATTTTCATGAGAATTTACTATACAGTTTGAGAAAATCAAAGTTAAAGTCAGCTAAAAATAAATAATGACATTCTTAATCTTCTAATATTTGAACTACATTTAAAGCAGATCCTTAAAAGTGTATAAAGGACACTAGATTGTTATCCAGGAGGACCTCTGCTATGTCCATTGTTATTTTCATGAGATTTTACTGTACAAATTCTAAGAAAACTAAAGACAAAGTTAGCTAAAAGGAAATAATGATATTCAGAATGTTAGTCTGTTGTTGAACCTCTCACAATATACAGTATGTACACACTCATAAATAAATAAATATGTTTTAACATTTAATATCCTAGTCTTGCTTTTTTCTAGATGTTTTACCTGATATGTTTATTTTGTGTAAAGTCTGTTATTTTGTTGGTATGTGTTAAATTAAACAAATTAGGCGGCATTAACTGTAATTAAGTACTGCGCAGTACAACTCTGACATGTTTTGTCTTGTAAAAAGTCAAATTGTAACAAAGTTATTGCAATTGATATTAAGTTTGATCAATTAACATGTTTATTATCATTTTAAGTAAGCCATTAAGTTTTAAAAAAACACACACAGCATATACAACAATATTCCAACACACAAACTATTTAGTTATAATTAACTAAATCTATTCATGAAGTCCCCATATGGCAAGAACTTTACCAGCATTCAAAAAGAAGAACACAGCTAGCCACAGAGAGTCCAAGGAAGCATTTTCTTCAAGACTCTTTCGCTTCCTGGATGTTTTCAATAAATGAAGAGACTAAACATTTGACTTAATAAGGTTCTCCTTGCCCCTCTGAAATTTGATACTTGATACTTGATAGTATCAAACAGTGCAACGTTAATATTTTTAGATCGCCTATAAATGTCACTGGATTTAAAAAAATGTATATACAGTATATGACATTTAACTTGTTATGAGTTCATCCATATCAAACCCTCGATTGTGCTCCTTTCTGAAATACAGCTATTTTGTTATCAAACTGTATTTAATCTTAGGGCATATGGGACTACTATTTTCTTTTGTCTTGAATTATACTGAAATATATTGCCATTAAATGAAGGTTAGTATCGTAAAAAACCCACAAAATTCCGAGAACACTTTAACTGAAGGTATTAAAAAATTCAGATGCTGCACAAATGGACTAAAAGCATGTCAACTGTCATTGTCGGCTCTAAATACTCACAATAACAAGGCAAACATCCTGATTTCCAGCAGCTTTACTACGATCATCGCCCTCTGAGTTCAGCACGTTGGCATGCTGACGTTTCCTAATTAGCAACAAAAACAAAGCACAGCTGAGGCTGAGAGGACCGACATTCTCTTTGTGGGAATTTATTAATAAACCAAAGGACAAGTTACAGAAAGAGAAATGAATGTCTCTAATATATATCACAGCAATCCACCAAATAGTTATTGAGACACTTCACTTCAAACCACACATATGTACAAGCCTCAATATGTAAAAGTATCCAGTGTTTATCATCAGTCAAACATTTTCATAATGAGACCCCCTGCTAGTCCCAAGTGTTTCATAACCATGGACAAAATATATCAGGAATAGATAATACAACTTATTGTACTTCAGCATGTTTATATAGTGGCTCTCTGCTGCAGGCTGATACAGTAGAGTTGAGATGCGAAAACAAATGTAAGGGTGCCACCATGTGGACACATTATAAAGTGCAGAGCACAACTTCTCAGACCCAAATAATCTACATGATACACATTATATTCAGTTTCTGACGTATCTGGGTTTTTCAAATTAATTCACTCAATTTCATATTCTATCCTCTATCTGTGAGTATTGCATGTTATGCTTTTTTTAAATTATTGAGTCCAGAAAACACAATTTAAGTAGGATTGATGACGTGTATATTTTCTCATATACATAAATAGTTATTTAATACAACATTTTTATTTGCACATCAGAGACAGATGAAAGTGGCCACATATGGCCCTTTAATTGACCACATTGAAAAAACTAATGTCAATAGTACAAAGCAGCACTTACTGTGTGCGCTGCTGCTTCTTTGTGAGTGAGTTTCCTGCTCTTTGGGGTTGTGTGACTGTAAAAATGTGTCACTTTGTTGCTAGGTAGCAAGAGGACTCTTTTATGAATGAGTAAATGAATCGGTATTCAGACAGCTTCTCCTGGAGACCGAGGTCCAATAGGATTCTCCTTCTTCCTGAGCCGTTTCACACCCTCTCATCATCTACCGAGCACATTGGGTGCTTCGGCCTTAACGGGCCCATGAAACTGTCGCCACAAATCACAGCAATGCTCTCCTGTTGTGGGCCGATTGACTCAGTCCGGTGTCTAACACACTGCAGTAAACCTGTCAAGGGCAAGAGGATGTGACTCCTTTTCAGTAACGGCCGAGAGGAAAAGTATCCACAGGTGCCATGAGATGTCTGCTCACACACACACACACACACACACACACACACACACACACACACACGCACACACACACACACACACACACACACACACACACACACGTACAGAAACAAGTTCACAGATGATAGCACATTTCTGCTTCCCGAATAGGAGTGAATTGAAAACAAACCCAACCCTTCATTATACTCATACACATAGAATACCTGCAAGAGTTTACAATACACAGGATTATGTAGTTATATCAATATCACAGCACACACCACCGAAACTTGCTTGTTGCTGTTGTTGTTTTCCCTCTGTATGAAGGTAGATTTGTGTCTTTATTAAGCTAACAAAAAAATACCACATTTCTTGTTTGTAAGTGAAGTAATTGTTAGTTTTGCTTATGAAACTATAATTTGTTGCTGAAAATCAAAAATCTTTGCTCTAAAAAAAACAACCTTTGCTCTCAAAATAAAAAACATAATTGCTCATAGACTGTAACTATAAAAAAAAATGTTGTAGCTACATGCATATTTTTTTCTATTTTTATGATTGGATTTACACAACATTATCTTTAAGTTGTTTAAGTTGTTGTTTGTTACAGTTACTTACCTGAGCTTACCACTACCATGATTAGAGGATTTATTAGCCACATTATTAGTACTTAAAAATCCCTTCACATGTTCATGCTGATCTATAAAATATCCTCCAACGAACAGAAAGCTCAATTGGGACCTGGACGCTCAGATGGCTTAATTATATTTATGTTCAATGAATAATTGTAGCTTAATATAACAGCAAAAAACAAAAACAACAGTTTCCTTGTTACAGCGTCACCCTGTCAACACACCGTCATCAAGGTGCCCCCGTGCGACTGAGGGTCGTCGACCTAGCTCGCCGTGATCGTATAGTGGTTAGTACTCTGCGTTGTGGCCGCAGCAACCCCGGTTCGAATCCGGGTCACGGCACTATTTTGCGATCTGCTTCGTTTAATGTAGAGCTTCAAACATAAATACCACGTAGTTTAGTAAAATAGAACAGTTGAAATACAAACATTATAATTCAGATCATGGACATTTAGCTATTGGGGAAATATATCTTGTACGTTTTATAGCACTATATTTAGTGCATTTGCTACCCAGCAATAGTATACATTTAGCAGCATGTGGACCACCTGCTACATAAGAACATATGAAAGGGCCTATTCTGCAAACTACTAAACATATTTGTTTCCAGCACTGAGGCCTGCAGTATTACGCATCAATCGCAGTGCATGTAGGCTGAAGTCGCAGCATGACATCACAGTCGCAGAGGCGTCTGCACAGAGAGCGTCAAGATGGCAGTCGATTCCAAAAACAAGGCTTTGAAATTGATGACACAAGGCGTTGGTCTGAAGCTATACTTAACTTAACATGTATTTCATGTTTTTATAAAGGTAGATTTGTGTCTTTATTACGCAAACAAAAAAATAGGTTTTCAAAACCTATTTTTTTGTTTGCGGCGACTTCAGCCTATGCACTGCGATTGATGTGTAATACTGCAGGCCTCAGTGTTGGAAACAAATATTTTTAAAAGTACAAGTAGTTTCCAGAATAGGCCCTTTCATATGTTCTTATTTAATAGGTGGTCCACATGCCGCTAAATGTATACTATTGCTGGGTAGCAAATGCACTAAATATAGTGCTATAAAACGTACAAGATATATTTCCCCAATAGACAAATGTCCACGACCTGAATTATAATGTTTGTAGTTCAACTTGTGCATAATGTCCGCTGTTCTATTTTACTTTAGTGTACCTTGTAAGAACAGTTCAGTTTAAACTACGTGGTATTTATGTTTAAAGCGCTACATTAAACGAAGCAGATCACAAAATAGTGCCGTGACCCGGATTCGAACCGGGGTTGCTGCGGCCACAACGCAGAGTACTAACCACTATACGATCACGGCGAGCTAGGTCGACGACCCTCAGTCGCACGGGGGCACCTTGATGACGGTGTGTTGACAGGGTGACGCTGTAACAAGGAAACTGTTGTTTCTGTTTTTTGCTGTTATGTTAAGCTACAATTATTCATTGTACATAAATATAATTAAGCCATCTGAGCGTCCAGGTCCTAATTGAGCTTTCTGTTCGTTGGAGGATATTTTATAGATCAGCATGAACATGTGAAGGGATTTTTAAGTAATAATGTTGCTAATAAATCCTCTAATCATGGTAGTGGTAAGCTCAGGTAAGTAACTGTAACAAACAACAACTTAAACAACTTAAAGATAATGTTGTGTAAATCCAATCATAAAAATAGAAAAAATGTGCATGTAGCTACAACATTTTTTTTAAAGTTACAGTCTATGAGCAATTATTTCGTCAGCAGTGTTATCATGCAGCTTCAATTCAAGTTACACTAGGATGTAAAAATGTGACAATATATTTTGATAATAAGAAATGATAACTGAAGCTATGATATAATATGATTTTTTTTTATCAAAGTTTCACACCAAAGCGAATGCCTCCTTGTTTAACATGATTCAACTGAATAACTGTCTGTTTTTCAGTGGGTGAGTGAAACCCACTTCAAGCTGACGACATGCAAATACAATAATTACTCCTGCACTGTACATTTCACCTCTCATATATTCTGATTACAATATCTGCCAGTTTGAGGACAGTAAGAAACAAATGGAATAAACCATAAAGCAACGTGTTTGACAGCTTCACTGTACTGTAATATACTACTATTTAACAGCAATTACTACTATTAGAATACAAAGTACAGGAAGTAAAGTCAGTGTAAATGCATTTTAATTATTTGAAGTCGAAAATTAATTCATTATAAATTAGTGATGCTAAAATATCTGTAAGAGTTTGATATTTCTGTGAAATACACCAAGTAATCCTTCATAATGATCAATCAAACATGAGTCTGACACTGTGTCCCTCAGACAACATCTCTCAAAATGATATGTACAAAATGTAATGTGTTTAAATGTTTATCACTCATTACTTTGTCTTTCAAATTGGGGCTCTAATCATACTCTAAGATTAGAAACTATGTTTCCCATAAAGCTTTGGGAGATGTAAACAGGAGGTATATTATTGCCAGCTGCCCACCACGGCAAATTACCTTTTAAAGTAGGCCCGAATAAATAAACGTGTAGCACTTCCTGTTTGCAATGTAGCCATGCACAGACACCTGCCACGAGATTAGAAAACGTTGTATTTTGATATGGCTTCGAAGCCTATGGACATTTTATTCACATTTAAATCCCTTTCAGAAAGGTTTGCAGAAACGGCTGAATAATTCCCATGTTATGTGTAAAATGAACTCAACATGTCAATTATTTAATCAAACAATCAGATTATTTACAAGAATGATGTACTCCCCTCCCATATTCGAGGTTACAATTTGCTGTATTTCTGAATGAATTACAACACGTGGGGATAGTTTGAGTGGCGGATCAGTAGATCAACCCCCCCCCCACCCCCCCCACACTGGCTCTGGACCAATCAGAGCTTCAGTCTGTCCAAGCCCAGCCTGTGCCTGCGTTGGCCGGGGCAGGCGCTCGCTGACGGGGAGGATCGGAGCGGGGCGGCCCGCTCCACCACAATCCCGAGGGCCCCCCGGGACTCCGAGACCGCGAGGTCGGCGCCGGGCGTGACAGAGTGCGTGTGCTCGTGCGGGTGCAAGTGTGTGTGGTTGTGGTGCTGATGCCCAGTGTGTCCGCTGTCCGCTTTCGCATGGGCCTGCTTCTCCACAGCGGCAGCCTAAAAAAGGGGGCGGCATTTCATCAAAAACAAGCACGTCTTGTCCTCTTGACATACAGTCTTTCATTCAGTGTTAAAACAAACTCTATCAATAACTTGAACTTTGAAGAAAAGCTCTATAAAAGCCTATACAATGGCAGACGGATTCGGAGACTCAATTTTCCACTTTGAAATGCCGTAGAACGGATCGGACGCGAGGCACCTGTGGTTCGTAGATCTCACACTTCACATCGACAGGCTTCCGGTTCCGGAGTGAGCTGCCCTTCTTTCCGACAGGCAGTCGGTATTCAAACGGGTCCTCGTGGGCCACGTGCGAGCCCAGACAGAAGCCTCTATGCTGAGCGAAAAGAGAAACCAAGAACAGTTGCAACATGGTGGCATCTTTTTTTTCTTCTTCTTCTTCTTTTCTTTTGTGGCAGCCTGAAAAGGTTAATCGGCGTGCGACTCACAGCAAACGGACAGTCCATAGGTGGGCAGCTGCTCAGCTCACTGGCCTCTGTGGTCCTTAAACACACCGTCTCCAGGATGGTGAACTCCACGAAGTAGGATGGACCATTGACCCACTGACAAAGCACACAAACACATGATGCACACACGTGCGTTGGAATACTGCACGATTATTCTATTTTTGTATTTAGCTGAATTATAAAAAAAAATAACGTGGAAAAGTTTTAGATGTAGTTCAGATTTCTAAATGTATACTTTCTCGTAAAAAAAAAAAAAAATGAATTGAAAAAAAACCTTGTCCCCGATGCTTTTCAAATCAACTTGATGAGTAAGTATTTATCTTGACCTGTGAACTGGCTCTCGTCACGTTCTCCAGAGTAAAGTAGTTGGCCAGGCGGCTCTCTTCGTTGAACCTCTGTAGTGAGAGGTTGGCCGTCTCCTTGACGACGGGCTCTTCGAGGTTCTCAGCTGTGGGACAGTCTGGACACACATCCACCACTGCAGTAGCAGGAACTAAACACAAGCATTAACAGGGTCAAAGGTCAAACGCTCAGTGTGCGTTGAGGATTTAAAACCTCCATCCTGCAGTATGAACTCTTTCTGCTATCATCAGCATCCCTCGCGTCTTGCTATACCCAAAAAGTGTCCTCCTACACTTACCCAAAATTGCAGGGGGGGGGGGGGAATTAAAAACTGAATAATCACTCACGGATGACATGTTTACTCGCCTTTAGGGGGGGGGGGGGGACAGAGCATACACTGTATATAGAGAGAGATATCAGCATCTTTAATTTCACACCTCACTAACGTTTGCAAATTCAGAGTGCCAACAAAATAGTCTTGCAACACATTATCACAGATAATTAGTGTGTTTTCATGTCATTAAAAAAATTATATACAAAAATAAATAAAACGGGATTCTAAATGAATCCGTCGCTCTACCTTCACGAAGTGCACAGGAGTAGCTGAGAAGTTTGACTTGAGAGTCAACAGAGGCCGACACCTCACACTCTCCGTACACCTGAGGGACACAAACACATCCTGGGTTATAGCGTGACCGTGGGTTAAAAAACTAAACACCAACTGTGTTGATCTTGAAGAGTGCAAGGGCACTTACTGGGACATCACTAATATCTCGGACTTCGCATTGTTTCCATGGTTTCCTGCTGGTGATGTGGCATATGGTCTCCATGACATCAATGGTCAGTTTGTAGAATGACCCACCTGTCTCCTGGAAACACACACACACACACATGCTTTTTTTTTCTTGTTTCCGTGGCTGCTGGCACGTCCACTGTTTACATCCTCTTTCTGCTAATACTGTTGCATCTTTCAATGCGCAAGACGGCGTAGAACCCTATTCCTGTTTCTGTGTGTGCATGTGTGTGACTGTGTGTGTGTGTGTGTGTGTGTGTGTGTGAGAGTTCGCCCTCACCTTTCCATGAGCGTGAGACAGGTCGTACAGTCTGTTGAGGGTCAGGATGTATCCATCCGTCCGGTCTTGGTTGATCTGCTCCAGGGCCTCTTCCGCCACCCTCACCACTTCAGGGCTATTGCAGCCTGGAGGGTCTGGCCTGGCTCTTCCCCCCTGCTGCAGCAAAGCCAGACATAGGACCAGAAGGTGCACACTCATCCTCTAACACGCACACACACAACCCGAGATAAGGTCAAACAAAAACCCAGATTTAACCCAATTTAATCACTAATCACGGCTCATTTAACATGTAGACTAACACAGGCCCCAGTTTGTAAATCTTCCTTTGCAAGACCTGTAATCCTAGTTTTTCCAGACAGGGTTTGGACGGAGGCTGATGCTGGACTTTCCCCTCTCTCCCAAAGGATGAGCAAACAGTTGCTATCTGCTGCTCTGTCGGCCAATGGCTGGCTCGGACTGGCTGATGGGTCCATAGTGCTGGGGACAGTTACAAAAGAGAGATGATGATAACCAGGATCAAAACGGAGAAACTTTGCAGCTACTGCAGCTCGAGCCACTTCTTTGCATGTTAATCATCTTTAAAAAAAAGGTAGCTAAATTCATAGGCTATTGTTCTGCATCAAAGGGCAAATAGTACTCACTCACCTAATCTTTGATTCACTCAGTCAGACAACAGTGGCTGAGCATTAAGCTTACAAATACACTACTATCAATAGTAAACTTACATGTTTTCCATTTTATACAACCTTCAATAGCTTCTCTTTTTTTCAAACCATCTCTTTTGTCATTTTTCTTTTGACATTTTTGTGTGTGTGTGGTGAAAAAACATAGAATTTAAATGAGTATAGAGAAGAATCATGACCCAGGGGTGGCGAGAGGAGTTTCTGGGACCTTTTTTACTTTTAGGTCTCTGTTGGCGTATTTCTTTAACAGGCAACATAAAAGCTTTTCAACAATTGAATGCGATTGGCCGCTGTATCTTGTTGGTGTAATCATGTCAGACTTGAAAGCCTCATGTGATCTCAGCTGATCCTAAAAAAAGCACAAATTAGTACACAAGTGCAATTATTGTACATTTTAGTTGGAGATTGTTTTCTTCGGCCCGCATACAATCCTTGACTGGAAAGGACAAAATGAGTGGGCTCTGTTAAAGGGCGACAGGACACGGATAAGAGCTGTTTGCTGATGTGACCAATATGTCCACAAAGGAAATGCACACAGAGTGGGTGTGTGTAGTTTGTTCAGGTAAATGCTAAAAAATCATTTCTTCCCCTGAGCGGTTGTCTATTAACAGGATTTCTCAATCATATTCGAGCACCCAATCTGCACCAAACTTCACTGACTGCTCCTTCAATATTTGACATAATCTTCATGTAACAGATGCCAAAATCTTCAAAATTGGCTTTACCCAATACACGTTGGCCCATAATTTGAGAACATATCATAGCATTGCATATACAAATGTCTATCCTATGAAATTGTATTTGGTGCCACTACATATATTTCAATATATCAGTGGTCCGGACCCTAATTCACTTGACCTTTAGCCTATCCCTCATTTTTGTTTGTGCTTTAGCTCTCTGTCTTTTCTCTTGTATGCATAAGAAAGGTAGGAGATGAAGATGCTCAACTCAACCAATGCAAACAACTGATGCTCTGAATTGGTTTAAATATCATAAAAAAAGAGAGGATTATTACAAATGCATTATTTACATGATGTACTGTAGGTGCACATGAACATGGATATTAATCAGGAAAAAGTCTGTTAAAGGATGATTTCTCAAATTGATTAAAACAACCACTTCCCGTGATGATGATGTTTAAAATGTTTAAATCCATCTGCTGCTTGTCGCGTCATCAAAGCTTTTTAAAGATGATTTTCTTTGCCAAATGTTTGACGACAGGGACGGTAGTGAGATCGGTAACGGGAAACACAGGGAGTTGGGGTGGGGGGTGGGATTGGGTTCAAGTGCATTGAATCAACACACAAAATGGAGTATATTTGTGGTATCATTTATTTATTTTTTGGTGCAGCCAAGCACAGACGGCATACGAAACACAGAAAACGTTCAACGTTTGCCCGCTGAATTGTATAGTTCCTCCATGTGAGAGTTGCCATGTGGTGGACAGTTTTTACACTGTACAGCTGTCTGAGGATTCCAAAAACAATATTACCAGTAGAGTGATTTTATAATTTTTTATTGTTTCTTTTTAATGCACTCAACCTTTATTAGAAGGTGGAAGGAAACAGAGACAGGAGAGTTTGTGTTTATGTTGAACCATTTGTGGCCTAAGCATGACCCAGCTAAGCAGATTGTCCATCAATGTGTCTGAAGCAAAAGTGTTACTGTAAATATGTTCATGTCTTCACTTCAGTCTGTTTTTATGTGTTTTAGGATCCATTCAGTTCCCAATAGAGCGTCATGGGCCACCTTATGCGACTGGCTTGAACATGGGGTCCTCAGAGAAGAGCTTCTCCACCAGGGTTTCTCCTGCCGCTGCAGGGCTGCATTTGGCTGAGACCGCCACGGGGAAGGGCTCGATGGTGGGCTCCATCTGTCCGGGGATCTGGGGGTCTGGCTTGAGGGGCAGGGTGACTCCCACCTCGGGGCCACCGGCGGGGACGTCAGGGAAGGAAGGCAGGGTCATGGGCTGGTCCATGGTGGGCAGAAACCTCACCGTGCCCTCTGGGTGGTCGTGGGATTCCGTCTCGTGGTTGTGATCGTGGTGATGGTGGTGGTGCTCGTGGTCGTGCAGGTGAGCGTGCATGTGGTCGTGATCTAGGGCCAGCTCGTGGTCGTGCTCGTGGGTGTGCACGCCGGCAGCGTGCTTGTAGTTGTGGTGCTGGTGGGGGACGTCGCTGGTGTGGTTGTGCGCCTTGGCGTGATGAGTGTGCACGTGATCGTGGCCATGTCCGTGATCGTGGGAGTGGGCGTGGGCGTGCCTGTGGCCGCTGCCCACAGCATGGTCGTGTGTGTGGTGGTGGTCGCTGTCGGCAGCGTGCTTCTTGGTGTTGTCGTGATGAGCGTGGCTCTTGGTGTGGTCGTGGGCGTGGTCGTGCGTGTGCGCTGCGTCGGCGGCGTGTACGCCGTCGTGGACGTGGCTGTGTGCGTGTGTGTCATGGTGCTTGTGGTCGGCCTCGTTGGCCAACAGGTGGAGTTTCTTCTCTCTCTCAGAAGCCTGGAGAACACATAAAGATACAATTTGCGATGTGTCGTACCTAAAACTGTTTCAGAATAATGCACAACTGTCTTTAAGTCTTTTGGGGACACGTTATGATAAAGAATTCCACTTGATTATGACTGGGGTCCTATTTTTCTATGTCTGGCCATTGTGTGTCTCTTTTCTATCGCGGAAAAAAAATTACTGCTGAGATCATCACAGCAGGGAACTATACGATTTTGTGATAGAAACGATTGCCCAAACGATGAAAATAAGACATGAGTTGCTGTTAATGGAAGAAAGAAAAGACGAATCAACGTGTGCTTTTTTCCTTTTACTCCGTAAAGTAGAAAATAGAAGAAGTAAATCAATGCGACGATGTGTTTTTTTTTTTTTTTACCATGGATGAGCAAGTCTTACCTCGGGCTCATAGATCTCACAATCTACGTCGATATCCGCTTCATCAGAGGGAGAGTAGAAGAGGGATGCCTTACAGAAGCCGTGGTGCTGAGGAGGGAAGAACAAGGAAAAGCAAGTAAGAGAGGCGAGCCTGTGGCTTCCCTAGAGTTGAGTAGTTAAACACACTGAATTATCCTTCGCTATAATAAACCCGCTGACTACGAGGAGAAAGAGGAGCACGCTTTGGGAGGTTACAGCACTAAATACTCAAATAGTCCCCTGATTTATTACACTTAACACTGGAAAGCCAGAATGAAAATGGGATCTTAATACTAGCCAAATACAGTACAGACATCATAGAAGTTAAAATAAACAACCCATTTGGAGCATGATAAATGTTCACATGTTAAAATAACAATTAGTCATGACTCACAGTGAACTCGCATTCCAAGAAGGGGCATGGATCAGCTGCTGGTGCAATGCTGGTACAGACGGTCTCCTGGATGGTGTACTCTACATTGTAATACATCGACATGGCCATCTGGACACAAACACAGAAATAAAAGAATTATTATTATTATCATTCCTGAAATCAAATCATTTTTAACTTAAATATGAGACCAGAAGCTGGTGAAGTGGCTGTCGAGTGAGCTCGAGAGCCTCTGACCAACGGAAGAGCAGGTGGTTTATGTGTAAGTGAGTGATTAAACACAGAGAAGTGGATTTTTTTTGCAGCAGTGGTTTCTCTGGAGTGAGACGATGTGATGCTACGTTTGTTGTGGAACATTTTTACATTTTAAAATCAATAACTGACATGAATCCAGGTCACAGGAATACACTTCTTTCTTTCTTTCTTTCGGTGTGGAAACATACCCCAGCGGTAGCGCGGGTGATATTGAGCAGAGCGAAACGTTTGGACAATCCTCCCTCTTTGTTGAACTTCCCCAGCGAGAGAGACACAGCCTTCTGGACCTCATCGCTATTGAAGCTCATAACAGAGGGACAGTCGGGACAAATCTCATGCACCCTGGCTGAAGGGACTGACCGGAGAGAAACATCACAAAATAAATTTTAGAACAGTGTGGCACACATCTAAGTTATTAAGAGCCAAGTCTAGCTAAACTTCAAAAAAAAAAAGATGTGGCACTATCACCCAATTTGCAGACATCTTTCATTTTCAAAATACACACGTGGACCGAGATGACTTCTGCAGATGACTTACTTAAGCATTTGTATTTTCTTACCTGGTCTGGCAACACAGTTGTACTTGTAGAGACGCACCACTCTGTGCACCTTACTGATGTAGATGGTAGCTTTGCACTGCCCATATACCTGCAAAGACCAAAACAACAATAAGCACACACCTTATTTCCTTTTCTTTATTGTATTAATGTATCTAAAGAAGTCTCACGTCTTCTTCTCCTGCTAATTTAAGAACCACTCTTTATGGAGGTGGACATTAAAGCAGTGAGACATGTTGACTTAAGACTTAAGACAAAATAAATGCACTGTGTGCATGAATGTGGACTTTGGTTTCCACCCTGTTGAGGAGCGTGTGTGTGTGTTTTCTAACCGGTGTGTTGCTGGTGGGACGAGCCTCACAGGCCTTCCAGTCCTTCTTGCTGAGAACACTGCAGTTGGTCTCCACAATATCCAGAGTCAGGTAGAAAACCATGCCGGTCTCACCCTGTGAAGCACACACACACACACACACACACACACACACATTATTGTTATTTACATTATGAGAACATCCTTTATCTTTTGGTAGGACTGTGTGACGGCTCAAATGACTGATGATAAAAGGAAAGTTGTCCCCCGATCTTTCACACAATCACACAGGTCTATCTTCTACTACACAGCGGAACCATTATTAGTATTTGGCTTAAATATCGGACTTCTGAATAGTTATTACCCTTATAATCAACGTAATTGAAAGAAATATACATATTCTTGTCATTCATCTGAGTCCTTTATTGAGGACTAGAGGTCATCAGATTTAGGGATGACAGGTCACATGAGCTCCGGCAGGCTGAATCCTGATTTCATAATTTTCCTCTTCAACATCACCTGCAGCCCACTTTCTTTTAATCATCTTTTACGAGTTCTTATGCTTCTTTTGTTCATTATAATAAGAGCAATCAATTAGCACATGTTGGAAGACACTTTGAGGAAAAATGTCCGCCTTTATTTGGATCATTTTGGCCATCGTCTTTTACTTGTCAGCTTCATTTTACACAACATGTATGAGCCAACAGGGGACATCAGAGAGGATTTCATCATGACCTTATCCTTATCTGGTACTCTGAAAGGACAAGGGTCGATAAGAGAGAAGAAGAGAAGTGGATTGGCCTCAATCTGCCCTCCCTCTAGGACCAAAAGCTCATGCCACATGAACAGCTTTGTCCCCCCCCCCCCCCCCCCCCCCCCTCCCCCCCCCCCCTCCCGTTTACACAGCTGTTTTCAATTGCCGTCGCTGCGTCTTAAGATCTCGACAAATAAATGCAAAGTGCTTTGACGGATATGGATTTTACCCCTGATTGGAAAAAAACAAAGCAGCCTCGATAATCAAACTTTTCTTTTTAACGTCAGCCATTAGTTCTTCATTCGGACTCACATGCTTTGTCATGTGCACGTTGGACAGGCGGTGCAGGGCGAAGATGTAGCCCTCCGTCCGGTCCTGGTTGATCTTGTTGAGAGCAAGTCCTGCAGCTCCCATCGCCGAGGCGTCTTCACACGACCCCTGCTCCATGGCATCCGGTGCCACCGGGGCACCGTGGACGCACCCCAGCGCCAACAACAGCGACAATAGCATGCAGTGCTTCATGGTTAAGGTCCGGGACAACCCTGTCTGTCACTCAAAACACACACTGGCTGTTGGGAAAGATACCCATAGAGGGATGGGTTGACCTTATATATCCTGCTACTGTTTGCTGAAGGCACATCCCTCGCTCTTTCTGACACACACACACACACACACACACACACACACACACACACACACAGACACACACACACACACACACACACACACACACACACACACACACACACACACACACACACACGCACAAACTCCAGTCATTTCAGGTAAACATAACCATTGACCCCAACCCCCTCCGGTCCTGTCCAGGGATGCTGCATCGGTTGATGTGTCTGCCAATCAGCTCCTGTGAGGGCTGTGAGGACTTGCACAGTGGAGCTTATCAGTTGGGAGATTATCGACCCTGCAGTTGGTCATACTCTCTTCTCTGAGATCAATAGGGACAGTCAGTGGGCGCCAAGTCACTTGATCCACTCTGGGCTCACGAAAGCAGCATTTACAACGTGCGAGGACACGGTGTGATTAATTTACTGACATCTAACTTTTAGATAGCGGCCACTGAGTATTTAGAAGTCCATTCAAACAAGCTTCTCATTCAACAGCGACTGTAGTCACTCTACCAGCTGACCAAAGCGGTATCAGGCCACTATTGTCATGATTAAAAGCATTTACACTTATAGGCCTTGATTATATCACCCTGACCCAGCCCTGATATGTAGCGGCACCTTTGATGAGGTGCCAGTTAAAGTGCCGCTGCAGACTGTAGTTACACCGGGAGCCTACAAGACAACATATGATAGAAAACCTGCAGTAGACTTAGTATGTTGGATCGCCAGTGCAAGGAATGTTTTTACAATTACTTTTGTTACTTTCCCCTAAGTAACGCATCTTTGTACTCCTTCCACCACTGAAAACGACCCATTTCCTGTTTGTCCAATGTCGGCGGTCATGCATCTATCTGAAGTCATGCCAAGAGTAGCGCAGTCCAAAGTAAGGGTGTGAGTCTGAGTGGTGGATGGGTGTATAACACCCCAGTGGCCCAGATCTGTATCTAATTTCACCCTTGACCTTTTCATTATTTGACAACAATCTTTCCTTCCTTTCCTTAACCAAGGTGTGTTAAATGCTGCGAGCAATAAAAATGTATTTGAAAGCATTTTTCCCATTTTCTAACTATAAATTCTTTGGACGGTTTATCGGAGGCTGTGGAGTTAAAATGCGGCGTATAAGAGAAGGACATGAACGTATGCATCGAAACGCTTGAGCACATGCCTGAACTTTGATCCCACACCATTGAAGCATTTGACCTTTGTCATAACAAAATAAACTTTCCATGAAATCATTAGGCTAAAAATCTATATTTCTTGTGCTGTGTTGCAACTTGCATCGGCTACGCTTGCGTAAGACACAGAATAGTTGGGACACGACCGCCAACACGGTCAACGCTAATCTAAATAAAGTGTTTGAAATTAATGTCAAAGCATAAATCTTCCAGCAGCACTTATTAATATAACGTGAAAAGTAAAAGTTTAGCAACTACAACATTTAAAACCAGAACACAGGAGGACACTGATCTTATTTTGGTTCGTTCCAGGAGCAACATGCTACTTTGTTTCTGAGAAAAACAAGCTTGACACAGCTCAAGTTTCGACCTGCAGCAGGAAATTATGCTGCGTGGCAAAAATGTGCTGTTTGCTTAATTTCCAAATTGTGAAGGGACTTTTTGAGTTTGACTTACAATCTTCAAAATAAAAAACGTTCAAGTTTGCGTGCTGTATTGTATAGTTCCTCCATGTGAATGCTGCCATATGGTGGTCAGTTTACAGTTTTTGTCTCTGAGGATTGTAAAAACAATATTGCCAGTTTAGTGATGTTATTATTTTATAATTTTACTATACATGTCCAATACACATTGTGAAGCGCTGAGTTGTTTTTAGTCAGGGGGCGTAGGAGTGACATTGGGTACAGTAATGACTTCTAGGGCATTGACACGGACCAACAAGCTGAAAAACAACGGAATTGGAGCCAAGAGCCTTCACTGTTCCTGTTTTAAAGAACTTTCTTAAAAAAATGTTATGTGGCATGTTAGTTACCCATGATATTGCACACACAGAACACACAGACTATGTGTGGGGCAAGGGTTAGGGTTAGGTTATGATGATGTGTGGGTGTAAGCTCAACTGTTGGCTTAAGAGCTTGGTCCATTGGTCCAGGGGGAAATCGAAG
This sequence comes from Cyclopterus lumpus, assembly GCF_009769545.1. Classification (NCBI taxonomy): domain Eukaryota; kingdom Metazoa; phylum Chordata; class Actinopteri; order Perciformes; family Cyclopteridae; genus Cyclopterus; species Cyclopterus lumpus. The sequence goes on along the minus strand of NC_046969.1, from coordinate 6,751,667 downwards.
CACATTCATTTACATTTTCAATTTAGAGTACTTGAACTTTAATAGAGTTCTTCTATTTTTAGCTTACATGTACTTCCATGCACAACATTTTTAGAGAGAACTGTATTTTTGTTTTGTTTTACTACACTTAGATAGATAGATAGATAGATAGATAGATAGATAGATATAAACTTTATTAATCCCACAAAGGAAAACATTTTTTCAGCAGCATATATACGTACAGGTAAGCAATCAAATATAAAAAATGCACAATATATACAAAATATTGAATATAATTATAACGTTAAATTTAATTTACTAACAAAACAAATACACAAAACAATAGTGCAAAGATGTAGCCCAACAAACAAACAACCGTGTCACGGTGTTGATAGTGAATTCACATCTCTCCATTGCACCTTACTAACTCTACTTCTTCCCCGGAGTCTTTGTGCCTTCTCGCCTCACAGGGTCCATTGGACCCGGCTGTGTCTGGAGCCGGTTCTGGCTCCTGGGCCCTGCTTCCTGCCTGCTGCCTACTTCACCTTGGCCCTGGCCCCTACCTCCTTCACCCTGCCTCCTTCACTTTGCCTCCTGCCTACGTGGCCCTGCCTCCTGCCATGGCCCTGCCGATGCCCCTCCTGCCTCCTTCTGTTTACATGGATCCTGGTTATCTGGATCGTGGTCCATGCCTACTACAAATTATTCACAATTTCTGTCATATTCATTGAATGTTTTGTAACTCTGTTCATCTGTAAACATTACATCTATTGCTTCTGTCCGTCCGGGGAGAGGGATGTCCTGAAGGGTTATTCCCTTTTTTCCCCTTGAAAGGTTATTTTTCTGTTTTTTTTGATGTTTTTCCTGATCCGATGTGAGGTCCTGGGATGGTCGTCGATTGTAAAGTCCTCTGAGGCAAATGTGTAATTTTTTTAATTCTTGGCTATACTAAATAAACATAATTTAATTTAATTTAGTTGATTGATTTGGCCAGAGGTGATTTATTGTAAAGTCTTATTGGACAGGAATGATCTCTATCTGTCCTGTGACAGCAGAGCTTAATTGAAAGTTATAGTTATTTGACACTTGCTGCTGACTGCATACTTTTAACGCTTGAACACTTCTCTTTACACATATCTCGACTATTGTTGGATAGACTGTCGTGATGGTTTGATGTCAAAGACAATAGTGGTTAAACTCCACTTGACCTTCCTGACAGAATGCCACTAAAGGTAACGACTGAATTCTCTTGGGCCTTAGAGAATGATGGCAGAAGACTTAACATGCTACAGATTTAACATCAGGATGTTGAAGAGGCACACCAGCAATTCATCACAGTGAGTTCTAGCTACTACAGATAGTTGTGTACTTTTCTCTGTGGGAATTAGTGCATTCAACTCCTATAGGAACAATAACTAAAGTCAAGTTTGCTAAAGTAGCTCAGTTAACATCACTTGAGTATCTCTAAATGGGCTTAAATACTCTATTGGACTTTGAAAGAAGTTGGAATTTACAAGTCAGGTTCAAAAGATGCGACTATCAGGCATTATGGTCAGTGTGGGATCCAACATTTTTTATGTTTTTCTTCATAAAAAGTAAAAATCCGTCTATGTTGGCATTTGCTACATATCAACACAACATGCTAAACATTATTACAGTTTCATACCAGGATGTTAAAAACAAGTATATAAACCCAAGGGTTGAAAATTAGCCAGGTTTTCCTCTCCGTTCCTAAAAATAGTCAGTTCTCAGGGGTTTTACTTTGAGTGTACACTCCCTTACATAAGACACAAGGTGGTGCTACAGCATAATGTAATATCTGACCAACCCACACGTAGAGGTGCTTATGATGACAACATCATGACCTCGTGCCAGCAGAACAGAGACAGGTCAATGCAGGAAATGCACAAAACAATGAGTTAAGAGGAGGAAGAGGAACAAAGGTGGCTCTCGTCACAGAGCAGTGGCTGAGAAACATCTCGCTGTTCTTGGGGGTATATGTGAAAACCACCACAATGTGACCTATATGGTTATCAGTCTTACCTTTTATGGTTATATAGCATGTTGCAGTGACACTCATTGCCGTTAATGAGGAACTATTCTGGTGAATGTAAAAGAAGGACGTGTGACTCGGATTAAGATGTTGTACTGTACTCGAAAGTATTTTTTTAATCATGTTATGTAACACAGACCTGTGATGTGGTGAATTCAAAAGCAAAACGTTATTTATGACACAATAAATCAAAGAAAGCGAGTATTAAAAAGACAAATCTGCTACACAATCATACACTTTAAATTCTAGTGAACAGAAATCAGCTCAATGTACCACTAATACGACACATGACGAGGTCACCTATGTAAAGACGATAATGGACAATGTGGAGCTGAAGAAGAACCCTGTCCATCATTTTCGATATATATCAGTTTCAAAGTACACTATGACATTTATATGACTTTAATAGTCTGTTTAACCTCTGGTTATAGGCTGATTTCACCAGTGACTACTGGTGACTATCTTATTGAACGCTATTTAGTGTTGACCAAATCTGTGTCTGTGAATGGACACCTGTCCACCATTTCTAATGTTAAAGACAACAGATATGGACGATACAGGGTTGAGGAGGGGTTATTTTTAATAAACTGAGCTGTAAAGAAGATTGCATTTGCTGCTGGTTCCCATTGCTGCTCTGGGATCAAGTGATCACTGTGCTGGTGGGCCAGTCGTCCCTCAAGGACATAGAGCACAGTCCACTTAGCCTTACTCTATCAAAAAACCACACGCACACACATCCACACAAATCTCTTGCGGGTGTTCTTTAAAACACATTTAATCAGCAATGTTGTGCAGCAGCCTGATCTCATGGGAAGGCGTATAAATAGCACACGATTTTAGGACATTCCACTCGCATTTTAGGCTTTACGCAACGCATTTTAGGCTTTTCACGCTTTAGATCAAAACCACTTAGATAGGTTTAGGAAAAAACCTTTTAGTGGGGCTTAAAATAAGTACCTACGTACCTAAACTAAGTAAAAAATAAACAATGTGACGCAAGTACAAAAAACACGCCAGAAACGTCAAATCACTTTGAGACACGAGCACCGGTCCTGAACTCCGGCCTCGTGGTTGAAAGTCCTGTGTTTGTTTGATGTAGTCCAGCAGCTCTCTTCAACACATCACTTGCAGCGTGACAAGATGGATTTTTGTGTGATCTTGTGATTCCGCAATTCTTGCGTAATCTGTGCAAAGTGAGGACAACTTAAGGGTCCACATGAATGCTCTGCATCTTCAGTGTGTGTAAAAAGCAACTGTTTCTGGACACATTAGCCACAACAATTTAATAGGGTGATCAAAATGTCCACGGCAAGCTGACAGATTGTGGCCGCCTAGTGGCCATATATATAATATATAACCTTTAGTATGTTAAAACGCTTCCAGAGGTCACTCCTGATATCAAATAATTTAAAACGTTGTCATTTAAATATTATTCACTAATACCAGTTTGCTTTTGATGAAGCACGTTTTACATGCACGACTGTCCTTGTTATGGAGTGTGTTGTATTCGTGCTTTTAGCCATTGATTTGTTCACGTCTTTCACCTCTGAAGCAATGCACCTGCAGGTTTCTGCTGTACGATTCTGTATTGATCTGCCTTTAAAGAATGTAACTGTTGCACGTCCAGTCCTATTTTAATCAATTGTGTGGGGAGAAAACAGTACATGGTGTGTCTGACTGACCAGGGTGTGCTTGAATAACTCATGGGGATTGGCAACACTCTTGTTGTTGTCTTAAAACATAAAACACAGTTTCTCCATCCTTAAATTGCACCACTGGGCTGGTCTAAGGTGGCTGCATGATTATGAATATATTTTGACACTGAAAGATACATTTCTGTTTATAAAGTCATGCTGAGATTGAATTCATATGCAACAACAAAACGAATATGTTCAAAAGGCTATTTTCTATATATATATACACATATATATACACATATATATGTATCTATACACACACGAGTATAGATACATATATATAAATACATATATATATATATACATATATACGTATACGTATATATATACGTATATATACTGTGGCATCACAAGGGGACAGGTAGTGGAGGGGCGATACAAAATGGCCACCAGTGCAAGAACTACATCTCCCAGCCTGCCTCACCGCTCACCCAGCTGCAGCTGCTTAAGGCACCTGATTGAGGCAGGGCTGGGAGACTTAAGAGAGAGCACCTGGGAAGGAGAGGGAACACAAGCGGAAGGTGAACCCACAAGCACCTGGAAGAGGACAACAAGGAAGAGGACCTCGTAGTCTGGAGTCACCAGTGTGGAGTTGTTTTTGGTTAATTAACCACTTTCTCCTCCGGGATGTTTTGTGTTGGCTAACTGGACCCTTTTTGATACTTTGTTGTTTTTGGACGTTACCTTGCTGGTGGGATGGGAAATAAACCTTACTTTTTGTTAAATACCCTCGGACGTGCCTGTGTCCTGCTCTCTTTTTTGCACTGCCCCAGGCTAGCCTGTCCTAGCGACAGCCCGTGACACTACAATACATATATACGTATACGTGTATATATATACGTATATATACATATACGTATATATACAGTATATATATACATATATATATATATATATATATATATATATATATATTCGAGAGAGAGAGAGAATTAAGTGAATGAACAGCGTTTGACACTATTGTGAGCTTCGTCTGGATTTCTGGAACGATTGAGATCGTTTTCCCTGCCACATCCCACCGGAACTTTTTTAAAATACGTTTTCTGTCACATTCTCTTCTCACTGTGGCCTTGTTTTTCAACTGCGATTTACAAGACCTGCACCTCCATTGTGATATGATTTTGTGGGTTGCAGGTTATTAAGAGTAGTGGGTGAGGCATGAGCAGGCAGTCAGCGGCAGTATAAAACAAGTGGGAGTCAACGCATCCACGAGAGGTCCTCGAGCATGCAACCATAACTGGCCGCCCACAAATATTACGGTTCGCAGTTTTCCTGCAGCAGAATGCGAGATGAGCCCCGGAGGTACACACCCACCCACAGACTACACACAAGCACCAAGCACACCTTTATCCTCTGACATGTTCAGCAACACTGCGTTCCTAAGGCAATATATTCTTCCAGTATTATTTCTGGACAGCATAGAGGGGAAGATTTGTTAGGAGCAAAAACATGCCAAAGTAAACCAAATGTACGCTGACATTATTACAATAAGCACCGTTTCCCTTGTTCTTCCTGCCACACGGCACCCCGATAGCTGTGGCTATAAAGGGTCAGATTACGGCACCCCCGGAAACATTTACTTGGTCCTCCAGCAAACTTGCAGTCTTAAAGTTTGTCTCGAGAGGGGCCCGTGGTCAGTCTGTAATAATCAATGTTAATTTGACATTACCACAGATGTAACCATATTTCTACAAAGATGGTGTGTTTATTTCCCCATACATCACATTATACAGCAATTAATTCTTCATTAACCGTGAAGGTTAGGGTCAAGCCCACTACCGACTCTAACGAGCACGGCTTGATTTGCGCAATATAATAAATGGAGCAGAAATACTAATACAATCTTGATGTTATCATTATGACAGTTATGGGGTCGCATAGACAAGAGCATCAGACCTGAAAAGGAAATAATGAAATAATGAAATATATAATCACCACCAATAGAGCCCGTTATGCAATAATAATAGTGTTCAAGGATAAGAGCAAACTATTAGGTCCTGCAAAGACGGTCTTTGCATAGTGTTACTAAGACATCTAAAATGGTGTTGAAAGACAAAGATCAATAATTTTGAAGAGAGGAGCAAGACCGAAAACATATGGGTCAGATCTGAGGATGAATAAAAGAAACGTGGATCTCGTTTGGATTTACTGATGTGTCAAACTTTACATTTGGAAGAGTCCAAGGCAAGCACAAGATGAGGTTGAAATTGACCCGTTTCGAAGCTCCCTCCCAATAATCACCTCTCCTCAGCTCTATATCTAGTTCCTTCTCCCAATGTGATTTGATTGTCTGAGTTTAATATTAGCCCCCGTAGAGCAGGGAGGTCCAAGCATGTTAAGGTGGAAGAGAAGGAAATGAGGGAAATACTTTCTGTATAAAATGATGATTTCTATCATCAAAGCTGGGAAATGAGCTGTTGTCTTTAAAATATTGTCTACCCACTTTAGTCAAGGGTTGATGGGGCAGAATGGAAGATTTGTTTTCTTCTCATTAATTGGCTCCCTGGAGTGTGGTATTCTTGACATTTCAATTACTGATAAAAAGCAGGCAAGCACTAATCGGGAACAATACAAGTGTGAGAGGTTTAAAGCCCACAGGACTCAGGAGCCAGTTCGCAGGCCTGTCTGTCATTAAAAAGGCAAAGGTTACGGCAAACCAGGTTACGGGGACATGGGAAACATCACAAAACAGGGAAGAAAGTATACTGATGTCTTTTATCTTATTAACCTATTTCTGCTTGCAGTAATCTGTTACGAATCATGTGGTTTGTTTCGGAAAAAGAAATCTGCCAACAGCAAGCGCAGTTAATGTCATTTTGAAGGATAACAGCGCTGCAAACAGCTGCAAAACAACCGCAGATTGACCTTACTAGGGCCGACATGCGTTTTAACTACAGCACCGAGTCAAAAAAGGAAAAAAGGCGTGGCCTTGTGTGAGCGATCGCATCGTCAGTCCCACATGTCAGAGTCGCTCCTATTGTTCGGGACTTCTGGACAAGGAGAGGAAACACTTAAACTGCCTCCGCAGCAACAAAAATAGAACAGAAAAAAGCCAAGCGCATAAACATGACACAGAATAAAGCAGGCACACAAACGCACACACACACACACACAGCTCAGGGACTCCTCCATCAGCGCATTGTCCCCCCCCCCCCCTCCTCCCCGTGTTAGATCAAAGATTGTGAACGTGGCCACCCAGCAATCCGTTGCGATAGGTATCCCAACCTGCGTGCTGCTCCACGCGTAGCCTCATCACAGCTCATTAAGGCCCGCGGTGACGGACTCACTGACGAGGCCTATAAACAATCGGCGGGCTTTCGTTCTTTCCTCATTCTCCTCACGGGTCATTTACCCCAAGCTGGAAACGTCTGCTTCTTTGTTTGGGTTCGGTAGGCTAATTGTCACAGCTGAGGGGGCGTCACGAAAGCAGACTTTACCCGCGACCTCCGAGGGAGCCGCCTCGTGTTATTGGAGCCAGACGGTGTTTAAACTGTCACGCCAGACCCCTCAAAGTTATCAGTGACCGTGTTGTGCGGGCCCTTATGTGGAGAGGTCTGCATGAGATGAGTGAATATCGGACTTACAACTGTTGCCATTGCATGATAGCGGCTCGTGATCAAGAAGGGAGGGAACAAAGAACACACTGATGGACACGGCTTGACCTGAAGACACTCAAACTCCAAAAGTCAAACATCCGCTGATGCTACAGTTGCCTGTGGGTCACCAACTTTAACACATTACATTGATTCAATCTTTGGATCAATCTATAGCATTAAAAGCTCTTATTTCAGTAATTCAAATTGTTTATATTACCAGCCAAATTTATGGTGGCAATGCACAGGGGAGAGGCTAATAAGACAGTGGCAGACACGGCTAGAATTAGCAATTGTCTTAGCGTAACTTGTGAACAACTAAAGTTGCTAAAACAAGAATTAAAAAAAATGCTGCACATCCTCTCCTTCCACTCGATCACCTCCACCTAACTGCACGGTTGCTGAAGAAACAGGAAAAGATAGAAGAAGAAAGCGAGAGGAATTCTGACACACAATTGTATACGGCGAGTTAAAAGTAGAATACAAATGGAAATATTATACAAATGTTGATCGCTTGGTGGTTCTCAGCATCTATTGGACGGATTGACGATGTATTCTTCAAATATTCAAGGTCACCAGGGATGAATCCAATAACTTTGCAGATTTGTCTTCAGTGTTCTGAGTGTGGTTGGGACTCTTAATCTGGTTATTATTTATTACACAAGTACGTTGGACCTTTTTAAAGCTCATAATATTTTAATATTTTAGTTTGTGTTGATACTGTATCACAGAAGGTCATACCGTGTTTCTTAAATTGTGCTCCCCTCCTGTAGATACCTTGCAGATTAGATTGTCCACATATTCATGTATCTAAGTCAGTGTATTTGATGCGGTTGGAGTGAGAGTTTTACGTACTTATCTAACACCAAGTCAGGAAATGTCATCTTAATGTGTGAAAGGTAAATGATCATCAGCGTCCTCTGACCATTGCAGCCCCTTTCCGTCCTCATACCTTTCTCTGTTGCTCATCCAAAAGTGGACAAAAGGTGAGGGATGTGAAGATGTACTGATCACGTTGTCATGGTAAAGGTGTCTTCCTGAGGCAGAGGGGGTGATGATGGAGTGCATCCTGTTCTGCGTCACCAACCCGGGAAGTCATAAAGGAGAGGACTAAGGTGAATGGATCTGACCATCCGGATAATAATCATCTCCTGAAGGAATAATCGAGATATTTGGAGCGCTGCTCACTGCATTAAATCAGACCCATATGTGAAGTGGAAAACGAGCCAAATCAAACTGTGAGTGGCGGTTTCACACTGGGACAGCTAGCTGCCCTCCGTTAAGTCCCTCACCCTGCCTGACAGATTCAAACGTCACGTTGAGTGTCACTCGTGATGACAGATGATGCAGATCTCGGCCATATGATAGACGCAATTATCTTTTTCCGAGCCATCCCCCCATCTCATTGATGGGAATCAAGACGGCTTATGGATGGCTCTGCTGTCCCTCCTCTGAGGAGCTGTGAGATCAGAGCGGGTGAGGGGGATAATTGATTGAGACTAAGCCACCTTAAGAAGCCTATTCCCCGTCACCTAATATGGTTTATGAGGCACCATATCCACCGCTCTGATGCTGCCTTGGATCCTTTTGACCTTTGGAGCCATTCATAAAATTGTAAATGTGATATAGCCGACACCCGCACGCATTAATTCCACTGTTTGTTAAACTATCCTGATTGCTTTACAGCTAACCCGTGATGCTGCTAATCTCATCAATTGTATCTCAGTACAATGAAAACGACACTTTACTCCAAACACTGACCAACAGTGGGTCAAATGACAATGTGAAATTGCTGACACTCAATAACACATATGTAATACAAGTATGATAGCCTTTACAATCTTCAAGACAATGTTTCCCTAATCTGAAAGAAGTGTGGTTACCTTAACCTGACCATAATGTACCTATAGGGGTGGAAGGCCACAAAACGCCCCCTTTGAATCCACCCCAGGGCAAAGATATGGGTCCTTTTGGGAGCAACTGACCTGTTTTGTTTATTACGTTTGACGAATTATTGGGTCACTTTGTGTTCTTTCCCCCCTGTGAACCAGAGGATACATTATTTTTTACGGGAAGACCACACAAAAATAGGCTATAGACTTCTTTTCCCACATTACTAATAAATAAATGGAGGAATGAATACCGATTGTAACCTTTCACAGTGAGGACAAAAGCCAGATGTTAGTGTTTTTTTTGTGTAGTGGGAAAGGGGCTATAGACTTACTTTGGGACACAAATGATTTGCATTGGTCACACGCACCATTTTTTGGTATTCAGTGAAATATATTGACATATACAATCTGGAATTTCACAAAATTCAGTGAAGAGAAGATTACAAAATGAGACATTTGAGCGAATCAAATTTGTTCAAAGAATAATGTTACATGGCCCTGGATTCATATAGTGCCTTTCTAGTCTTCCCGACCATTGAACACTACATGTCCACATTCATCCATTCACACACTGATGGCAGCGGATACCATACAAGGTTCAACTATTCATTCACACACCAATGGCACATCACTTGGGGAGCAATTTGGAGTTCAATCTTCCAACTAGTGAAAGACTAATTGGCTCTACCACCTGAGCCACGGCCTTTCTAAATTAATTGCGCGCATGATACAAAAATCCATACAATAAATGATACTGTTGCTATGAGTTAAATACACGTTATTGTTATACTTTCTGCCTCTTTTCACTTCACATCTTGATTGCATTTGGTCTGACTTTCTATTTTGTCTTTCCTCTGTGTAATTTAGACTAAATTCTTGGTTCTTCCCACGGATGGTGTTACCCAACGCCTGCATGTCCGTGTCTTGCTGCTGAGATAGGTTGAAAAGACATGTTGAGCGATGGGGCTGACTCCTCAGGGGCCCCCGGAGCCCACAGAGCCTGGCCAATGGCGCTCTAATCAGATCCTGCTGTCTGGGCCGAGCACAGCTTATCAACAAGAGATTGACAGACAAAATTCATTATCAACCCCTCGTTGGCTGGAACCAAAGACCCCTGTCATGCTGTGAAAGTCCAACTGAAATTGAATAGCATTTTGTTTTTGTCTGGTGCATCACACATATTTGCCCTGTGAATCATTTGTCCTGTGGTCTGCAAACATGCTTGCCAGAAGATGATGATAGGGAGCCAGCACATCATTCAGAAGAGCATTTGACAAACAACTATCATGACCACCTCTCTGATTGTAGTCCTTTCTCTTTTAAAAGAGCCCCGCTGAACTGATTCTGGACCTTTGGCAGCGCTCCATGTTTTAAACGCCTACACATGTTGGCTACAAATCAGAAAGGTACGATTGTGCTTGAGCTGCTCTTAAATCTATCAGAGAAAAGAATTCAAGCTTTTTTTCAGTCATCAGATGAAAGGAAAAACTGTTCTGCCCCCCAGATTTAGATATGAGGTCATGTGTAATAGAGGCACAGGGAGAGAGAGAGAGAGAGAAGAAAAGTTTTCCACCAGACTTTGAATTTACATCGACTTGGCCATAGCTTAATCAAATTTGTGTGCGTCACCATAGACACACCTACTGTATCGGGAACTTTTTTGTTTAGTTTTTGTGTCCGCGATACAGTTGCAGCCGTGCAAGATGGTCTCTCGTTTAGCTGCGCGTAAAGCTGCTACTGGTGCAAACTGTGCAACTTTACAGTAAATCTGTGGTCGCAATGTGATTTGTGGCGAGACTGTTTTGTAGCACTTTTGTCATGCAGGAGCATCTTAACTTTGTACAAAAAGTCCTCCAATACAAACAATATATCTGTATGTTTTTTTATATATCTTTTTTATATCTATATAAATGTGTTCCGAGGAAAGAAATGCACTCTTCACCTTTTGTAGGGCCTCAAGGATTCACTCAACGCTTAATATAAACATACATTTTTACAACTCCACAGGGCACCTTTAACCTAAAATACATTCAAAGGAATTTGTACTAACAGAGCAGCGCAGCGTGAACGCACACAGAACTTTGAAATGAAAAAGTCGGACTCCTGAACACAGACCCCTCTGTATCAATGTCCTCTATCATCCAAAAAAAAAGGTTGCGCTTGGTTCTGCATTCGTGGGAGGACGGCAATCCGTGTTTTTAAGCTGTCGAGGTCAAAACAGGTCACGTGTTCACATTGTGATGTAGATTAAGTCGGAGGAGATGACGACTCCAGACGACTGGACCTTGTGGATCTGTGGCGCGAGACATTTGGATTGCCTCTAACTGGTGCTCAGCAGCAGATAAAAGAGGTCTTCTTTTTAATAGCTGTGTCAGATCCTATTCATTTAATTGCTGCATTTATGCTTATTGCGCTCTCCATCTCTCTTCCATCAACTCATTGACTAAACCTGGTCTGAAATGGCAACATCATTTCAACCAGAGAGGATGTTTTGGACCTTATCCGAAGCTCGGGTCCAGAGACAAAGGCTGTCTCTCTGCTGCACAATTCGGATGCAAATTTGTGATTTGTTATATGAAATTGAATTGACTTCACTGACATGCAGAGAAAATGCAGAAATAGCCAATTCTCCCCCATGTGTCTAATTGTCATGCCACAGTTGTCTGAGCATGTGGACACAGTGGAAGTTACAACATTAAGCCCCTTAATAAAGTGTGCTGTATGCTGTATGCACGTGATGTAATACAATGCCATGTAAATCTCTCTCTCTCTCTCTCTCGCTCGCTCTAGAGGAATAGAACAGCAAGGGGTGGATACATCAGTAATACTGGAAACTCCACTGCCGCTCACAATCACACTGTTGCCTCCCTGGTGCACTAACTTTGGATAACGTTCCACCATGTGTAAAGGACTTGCAGCACTTCCTACTGCATGCTTGAAAAGGTAAGAGCAATTTAGTTTGGACAGCAGGTGGGTAGAAATAATTCAAGATAAAATGCTTTTAAATATCTGAAACTGTGCATATGCTGATCTTTAGGAGCCTCGAGGTATTATTTTCATCAAACTAGTAAATGAAATGCATTTCACTCACTCTCATCTGCTTCTCCGACAGTGCCAAAGACATCAAACATAAACAGGTTTTTTTGAGGTTCTTGATCCAGAAGCGTGATCCCCAAGCAGCAGACAAGAAGCTCATAAAAGAGAAGACTGAGACTGCTGCTGCAGCAAAGAGGTCAGAGGAGCTTACCTCTTGTTCAATTCGTGGATGTTTTAAAGTTTGATTTGTTTGTATTCTCCGGATGCCATTTTAAACTCAATCCCAAGGATTATGATTCAACAAAACTCCATTCAGTACATGTTCCATTGAAACAAATTCATTAATTGCAATTCAATCTGGAAGCTGTCTCCGCAGTTATCAGTGGATGAATAATGCTTTTGATGTAGTCAATATTTATTTTTAACTGTGGGAGGGGACTTTACTATTTGGAGTTTGAGGTCAATTTCCACTGACCTATCTGCTTTTTATCCACCGTGATTGGACAAGAAAAGTAATTGGGTTTTGGACACAGAACATAATCATTTAGTTAGTTTACACCCCTCCTCTCTCACTTTGTAAGTGCATAGCAGGAGTTAGCGTTACCACGGAGGAAACGTCACGATATGTCTTGTCAGAGCACGCCATTTTGACATTTAATTACATTTGCTGAAGGACACACCATGGGTTAGGGTTAGGTTAGTTCTGGTCTGGTGACCCGGCCTCAGGCTGCGCTCCCTCAGCCGACCTTTCCCTTTCAGCAACACGTAATGCATTCAAAGACGCTTATTGGCAATCAACGTGCAGTTTTCCTGTAAATTGATCAGCATCAGTATCCTTCCATTCGCAACACAAAGACCTGCTGGCCCAGTGACACGCGTCATTCAAGTGATGTTTGGGAATTTAGATTTCTCGTTTCTACTCAGGATTGATTATTCACATTATTATTATTATTACAGACGTTGCAGGCGATGCACTTTTTTTAAAAGGGGGTATTATCGTACAGTAGGGTTTGCTGTGTAAATGTTAGATTAGTTATTGATCAGTGAATTAGAGCAGTTGGGGATCTGGATGAGTTCATTTGGAACAAAAGAGTCTCTTGTTTGGATGGAAATGCAACAATATCTCAAATCATTAGTTTTTTTGTATGTGTTTGGGTGGCAGGAAGCAGTTTATATACCCATTGCAAAATGTACCGTATTAGACCTTAACAGTATACAAACAAATGAAATGGTTTTATACAAAACTCCCAGTCGGAAAATATCAAATCCAGATCAAAAACATCCTGAACACAATTTAGTTTTCCATTAAAATCAGAAACGCTGAACAGCTTTACAATTAAAGAACCATCTTTATATGTTTTAGCATCCCTACTCCAGCCGAGGTGAAGCAGTGGAAGAAGTCTTTCAACCACGTGATCAGCAGTAAAAGTAAGTATTACAATATGATTTCACACCTTAACAAGTCCTAATGAGGTTCTGTCTAAATCCAAAGCAAGCCCGAAAGGACTGTCAGATACTAATAAAAAATAAAATTAATTCTCATGTGACATAATTGTGCCTTAATCATGGAAATATTGTTTCCTGACCTTCACATTCCTCGTTGGCCAGTATATTTTTGACGATCTCAAAAATGATGCTTAATCTTAATTTCTTCACTCTTTGTAAAGCCGCAATTCTGCAGACCCAAGGGAATTACCCACAATTCATAGCAAGCATGGAGACAAACACGAGTTAATGGATTTTTGAAATGACCTCTGATCTTGTGAGGAAAGAGCCTGGAAGATGTTTAGGGAGTAAGACATATAAAATAAATACCCACAACAATATATGTTGAAGCAAAGTGCTGTCCCATTCGTATTTACACAATTTCAAGCCCTCACAGTCTCTCACACTCAACCATTTACCAGGTGACGTCAGTAAGTCCCTGATGGTTTAGGGTTTAAGGCCTTAGGGAGGACATTGGGACTGGGCCCTGGTTTTCTTCTACGTGTTTCAAGACACAACTCAGTGGCCCCTCAGGGCATGCTGACCAGTGCACTGTGTATATGTGTGTGTGTGTGCATAAGCCCACTGGGAATTACACTGTGTGTGTACGTGGAAACAAGAGGGGAGCAATGGCCTTTGGGGAAGCAGCCGAGTTCTGACCGGCTCCGTTCCATGACCTCATCCACTGACCTCCAACAATGTCATGTCCTCCTTCAATTTGTCAGCTCTCATTATAGCCTTAGTGGTCTTTTATGATTTTTGAAGCCGTAGTGATACAGAAGTTAACCAATTGGATACAAATTTGACCTCTCTGAGATCTTCCTGTCGTGTGTAACTAAAAAAGACAGGATGCAATTCATGCAAATTGGACTGGTGTGATCGATTCTGCTGCATCACTATGCCAGATGTAGGTCATTTTGATCGGCTGGGACATGTGGCAAGGCCATATTGTCATGGGTTTGAAAAGGTGCATTTGATAATAAAATGTAAAAAATATATATGTTTCTGTCCTTGTTAGCGGGTCGTACGGTCTTCACCAACTTCCTGAGGTCAGAGTTCAGCGAGGAGAACATGGAGTTCTGGGTCGCCTGCGAAGACTACAAGAAGTCTGAACCCTCCAAGCTGGCGAGCCGAGCCCAGCAGCTCTACCAGCAACACGTTGAGGCAGATGCTCCCAGTGAGGTTGTCATCAAAAGCACACCGGTTTATATGAAATGTCAATCAATGAGCGTGATCAGCACTGTATGAGGAACATGAATCCTTAAAAATGTAACAGTAAACTAAGCTCAGACAGGACTCTACGCCTTATTAATGCAACTGCATATTCTTCTTTAATGAAGTGACTGCGAAGCTATGAATATTCTCACTCACAATTCTAGTACAGGCCTATTAACAACCACTCCAAATATAATATTACTCTTAATGAAAATAAAATCGAAAATAAGTCTTAAAAAAAGGGATTTGAAAGGATATTTCTGTTCTGCTTCCCAGCCTAAGCTTGTCCTTTGCCATATGACATTTTACATTTTTTAATACCAATGATTTCAGCTGTAACACTTGCCAAAAATGGTAATTTTATTATGTTTTCTTCCATCATACGTTATTACTTTTGCTTTTGAAATATAGTATTTTTTCAAGGCATGTCAAATACAAGTCTGTGCTCATAGTTTGTGTTTTTAGTATCCTACCCCTGGCCTTTCCTCTCATTCTGTGTGATTTTAGGTGAACTTAGACGCGGCGACCAGAGAGGAAACGAGGCGTAACCTGGAGAACGCCTGCCCCACTTGCTTCAACGGCGCTCAGAAGATGATTTACACCTTGATGGAGAGAGACTCCTACAGGCGCTTCCTCACCACCAAACTGATTCAGGATCTGTGTCGAACACAGACTAGCAGGCGAGACTGAGGAGCAGAAGGAGAACAACAAACTGTGACGTTAACAGGCTGCTCTTCAACGGGCCAAAGACCTTTACCGGTATTAGTGAACACTGGAAAAGATCGGTTCGCTTTTGTGTTTAGTGTTTATAGAAAAGAAGAAAAGAAACTGGTTTAAAAGGGTGACTTCAAGAGTTAAAACTTTTTCTGTAAGTAGTAAGTGTCCAAAAAAACGATGTTCCCATACAACGGAATTGTATTGTGAAATTACATTTCGAAACATATTTTGTCGTGCATTACCTTTTGATGTTTCCCAAATGAGATGGGGAGGTCCGGATGGTGGATGGGTCAAAAACATTAACCCAGAAGACTGCAGTCCTTTGTGATCTAAATAACTTTGTTGTAGATGTGTTTCCTAAACATATCCAGGCAGTTTTATTGCGTAAATCTTTTGTTTGGATTTGTTACAAATTCATACATATTTTGACCCAAACTATAATGTCTTTTTTTTAACGTTTTTTGGTTTTGCTTTCAATTTACAACGTACGTTTATCACATGATTCAAACCGTTTAAAAACTGTGAAACGTAATCGTCGGGGCAGTTTAGTTGTACGGGAGCATCCATTTTGCAAGAGACAGGGGTCGCCACCCCTTTCACCATCAGCTGTCAAGTGTTTTTACAAATCTCAAAACTTAGATAACGTGCGATATTATTACAGATAATGTGTTTGCTAATAGTTTCACTGCAACACACAACCTGCTCACAAGTTATGGCCAGGCTGGGCTGATACTCAATACAGTTTTAAAATACTGATAGGTTAGTCATCTTGACTTTTATAACGCTTGTGATTTATCATATTAATGATCAGTAGCCCAGTTTACTACATTAAATGAACCATGATGTATTCATTGAGCGGTGAGGTTTGGCTGAACAGAGGCTCTCAGGTTTTACTTATTGATATAAAGGATGGAGCTGTGTATCCTAAAGTGTAACCATAGTAACATCTGGCTGTGTCTTACAAACCTTTTGACAAGATCCCTGCAATGTGCAAATGTTGGCTTTGACCACTTCTTGTGGGAATTTTAAGCGCACTTTAATATTGCTCTAATGATTTTCTGTTGTCATGTCATCTACAAAACTGTGCGACATTCAATCGTTTTTTTAAGAGTTAAGAGAGTAAGTTAAGAGTAAGTCACATTTTTCAGATGTTTTTGACTGTAATTTGTTTAATGTGCTAAATAGTATGTTTACTTCAATTGAAAATATTTTAGTGGCCTTGCATACTAATGTTCACATCAAAATGTATACTGTGATGATAGACAACTAGATACTGCAAGTAGATATTTAATAAATTATGTCATAAAATGATCTGATGGATAATCAGAACTTTGTGTGTTGTTTCCTTTTGGTTCAGCCATGTCAGGGACGTGGCTAATGTTCTCCAATTGGATTAAAATCTAAAGTTTGTCGCCAATCAGCAGGAAAGGTCTTTGTTCACTGTGAGGTGTTCAAAGTCATGTAGCAATCCACGCTGATCAAAAGTAATTTTAGGGTTGTAAAAATGTATAATTTGATTAATGAGCTGAATTGTCATACTTTTGAATAGATAAGAAGTTGTTCTTCATTCTATCTTAAGATTTTATGATCTCGACCTCAAGCTTTACTTCTTGTGATTACATGATAATTATCTAACTTTTTATGTCGAGATAATTAGACTTTCTTGGCAGGATGTGTACAAAAAAAAAAGTCATGAAGTTGACACAACTCAGATTGTCCCCGAAACAACAAGCAATCATCTATAATCGGTAGACATAGGGCGGCCTTTCCAATCTCCGGTGGTGATTATGTAATGTCTGCAGATGATAGATGGATGAATCACCAGAAGACAGTTTGGACACAAAAGAGAAATATTTTGATATCCTATTATGACAATTCAAATCCAAAGCTTATAACCTATAACAACTTCTGTTTTACCCGACTTGACATCTGACCAGGTCTCAATGTTTTGAGCATCTTTTCATCAATCAGTGCCAGAAATCCAGCAAAGCTAAAAGACAAGATCTGAATCCCATCAAGATGTGGTAAAACAAAGAATTAACCGTTTAAAAAAATAATGATTGCAAAAAAGTTATGACATTTAAATCTCACATTAAAAAAACAAACATTTAATTTAAAGTTTTAAACTTTCAAAATCTTCTATTTTTATTTTCATCAACAATAATTGTGATTAGTCCACATAGTTTAGGCCTCAACTGTGTCTAATATTGGTTCACCCCAAGGGCGTATTTCTTTCGATTATCCTCCACTGTTTACTGCAGCTGTAGTTACACTCACAGCCTAACTCCATGCCTATTTAAGGGCAACACATTTGGGACCATGACACACCACCATACAGTAAATAAGCATCCTTAAAACTAATCTTCTGCAAATCTAATTTTAACAGACAGTGAGAGGGAAACATGCCTAAATATTTACTGTGTGTTAATTCTGTCTGCCTGCTTTGCAGCTTAGTAAAAGGCACACAAATAGAAAATAATGGCGTGGATGTTTTTCAAAAGGCAGAATCTGGAGAAGAAAAAAGTGCTTGGGTTAATAATTCACCAACACTCTGACACAGCTGCTTCAAAGTGGATTACTACTCCAGGAGTTTTTCCATGCGGGCCCAAAATGGGTTAGTCTCTGAAAACATCCTGAGCTGCTGATTAATTTATCCTTTGAGAAAAAAACATTTTTTGCTAAATTCCTCCTGAGCAAGAGTCGCACAAACATAAAAAGGTATGAATACATACATCCTCATTACTATCTGATATAGGATACTGCTGTGCATCTGATGTATTGCTGTGTATCATCTTAAGTATCCTTGGATTATTATGTAATCTAGAATAAGCAAGAGTGTAGGAGTATTTACGGGGACTGTGTGAGGAGGCCAGCAGCTAGAATTTAGCCAAAAACATTCACACTCTGGACTGGAGCTACAAAGTAATTCTGTGGGCTGTAAAACCAAAACACTGAGCTGAAAAATGCTAAAATGCTTCGGAGAGCGGAGTGGAAGTGCAGAGTTGGGTAATAATTATTGTGGGTTTGTTTCAACGGTAGCTCCCCATTTCACATGACGTGTTGTCCTTTGATCCATCGAAACAAACCGAAGTGGACTTTGATTAGAGAAAGGACATGAAAGCTAGTCTTCACACTTGACATCAAATGCTTCTGTCACCCAACCAGTTCAAAACATCTGACACTACCTCCTGTTTTGAACTGTATGTATAATGCCATTGTATGTATTATTATTGGCAAGATAGAAAAAGGTCGCTCGTTCGAGTATTGTCAACATACGTCTGATTTTAGAGAGCTACAAAAATATGGCAACTCAGACTTTCAGGGGCTCTAAAGTGTGAATCAAGGGGTCTGTGTGAACGTTTTGGTTGTAGTTTAAATGAATCTAAATGAGTTGGGGACTTACAGTTGGATCTGTATTTAAGTAAGCAAAAGTTGAAAGAAAGTGGTGTCTCAAATCAGAATTTTCGTCAAAGGAGGTTCTGTACTTAACATTTTACGAATTGCTTTGTACTGCGAATGAGTGACCGGATTGCATCCTAAGATAAAAACTGTGACCTTCCTTGTCTTTTCTGATTTGTGTATAAACAGACTGATTTATATGTACAAGACTCAAGACAGTTTTAAAGTGAATCCAAAGGATTTGACGTTCATGGACACGGCCGAGAACCTTGCCTCTCTTCAGCTCCCCGACAGCACCAACAGCGAGACGCTGTAACATAGCAAGATCCTGTCTTTGAGTGGGTAACGGCAGCTAATTCATGCACACTGGCTAATGTTATCGCATTAAAGTATTTTAAGGGTGTTTAACTAATAACTAGACTAATGAGAGCATTAAGAGGTCGTCGTGAGCGACTAGCTAACTAAAAAAGGCTAAGCTGACTAGCTTGACGTTATTTAGCTTGGGGTCATGGAGCTGGCGTTGGTTGCTTCATAATGTTAGCTGATGAAGTAATTTGCAAACGGCAAGCTAGTTACAATCATTGAGCCAATAGTCCAAACTAAATATAGGAACATTGCAATCGTAAATGTTTTCCAAAATATGATTTATATATTATTGTAGCCTAATATAATGTCATGTCACTGTTTCGGCCAATGCCAGGGATGCCTGCTCGAGTCTATTGCACGTACACGCAAGATACAGGATTTAGACAACTTTACGATTCTCTGAAAGTTACATAGTACCTTTAAAAAAGGGACAAATATGTAAGACAAACATGTTAGATGTGATTAAAAGAATTGAAGTTGGGATTGAAGTCAGACTTTAAAGAGAATTTGTGTCACAGGAAACGTCTGCAAAGGTCAGTAAAAAGGACATACATTGCAGTGAAGAAGTACCAATGTCATTTCAATCAACTTACCAGCCACTGTATGTACAGAGGGACAGTTGGAAACATATCTTCTGTTGGAAAGGACTTGTATTTTTGTGCTTTTCTTCGCCTGCAGCTGTTACAATAACCAGAGTCCGTTCCCGCTCAGGCTCTCAGGCCTGAGCGGCGCATCATTCAGCGCTAACCTGCTTATCGCTGGATGTTTTCTCCTGCCTTGCCAACGGCGAGCAGCTGTGAGGCTTGCTAATTAAAACCTGACAGGAGGATCTGGTGCTCTAATGTGGTCATGCATGCATGCAAGGAAGCACGTACACCCCGACATGTGCACACACAAAGCCACTTATCTCCACCAAGCGAACACATGCGCACCTCAGTACATACATTACTGGGACTGCAGGTCTAGATCTCTGGTTGATTGGCTTGAGATACTTTGATAATAAACACTGCAGGGCTAATGGGATTCATCTCACTGTGAATTTTTTTTTAATGTATTGTTATTGCATTTTGGGCTGACGTTAACTTGAGCGTGGCGTTAAATTTGAGCTGGCGTTAACTTAAATAGCAGGTTTGTGACAGCCTTGTGCCATGTTTTGACAAGTGATACAATTTTCATTAAATTCTTATGGTACATTTATATAACTATATTGGTTTTCAGTATACAAGTCTGTACCTAAAGGCAAAATTTATTTCGCTGCCTGCTGTAATTCTATACAAATACGTTATGTAAAAACTTGTATGCATCAAGATTTATGCAAATGTACAATGACAGCCATGAATGCAGATTACATGGGTGCCTGTGAGCTTGGACGGCCACTGGCAATTGTGAGGATCCACACAAAATACGTAAAAATGTAATTAATGTAACCATTGACTGTAAACTTGCTATTGGTGGCCGAGTTGAGCTGGCTTTCCTATCCCTACTGTCGCTGCATCCTGTGCTTAGCACCGCCCATGATTATTGTGATTGCTGTAATGAAATAGAAATAAGCCAGAGCTTTTTTAAATGTTTTATCCCTATACCTGAACGATAATATGTGTAGCGCTGTGGCAATAGGTCTGGCTACTACTCTCACTAACTGAGCAATCGTTAGCGCTATCACGAATGTGTACTTTTTCCCACTATGACTACTCAAAATGTCTGGTGGTAAAAAGCCGACTGAACAGAGTGGGATGTCAGGTGGTCATCCTCATCATGCAGCTGAAGTTAATTTCATTCACGTTTTATTAATAAAATTACATTAAAACTACCATTTACAATGTTTCAAGTCTCATGGGTCTAGCTATGTACATAGCATGGTGGACTTGAGCTTAAATGTGACTAGAAATAATGTACCTGACACCACGTTTGTAATTTCTAAATCAATCCAACATGACATGAAATTGCACCAATTTAGGGATTGGTTATTCACTATTAACCCAAAGGTTATAATGGGAGACTATGGAGAAATATGCAGTTATGAAAAGTGCAAGCAGCTGATTTTATACTTTTTGACTTGAATTTCTCCTTTTCTTGTACACAAAAGCTGACTTCTAGAAAGGTTCTCTCCATGCTTTGCATTTGGATTTGTTTCTATTTAAGCTCTCCAACAGTCAATCCTTTAACCATTGACCTTACAGATTTCCACGTCATTTTGTTTTGCAAATTGTTAATTGAAACACATCCTTTGTGTCTCTCATGGTCTCGGCCATGCCGTAAAGTATGAGCCTAGGTTACCTTACCTTATTCTGGTGGTTGAGGAAATAAAGCAACAAAGGATTTAATTACATTGCTTCATTTGTGGTGCAATATGAAAATACCCAACAACTTGTTACGCATTAAACAAAACATTTTATCAGATGAACACATCAATGAAAGTCTATTTTTATTTGATTACTTCCTTGCACACAAGGTGTCATACAGCGACTGAGGGATGCCCTCGTGGATGCAAACCACAGTGTCCTCAGACCGGGAAGTAGAGTAGACTGCTGCTCCACTGCACTTACTGTACTACTTGTCTCTGCAGTGATCATTTATTGAGATGTACTGTGCATGTGTCATGTAGTCAGCTTGTTATATTTGTTGGAAGTGGAGACCAGATGGTTTTCTGTCCCCTGGCACATCCACTCTGCGGTTGTAGCACTCGGCTTTTAGTAGCATGACGTTCAGTCTCCTCACCGGCGACCTCCCTCTCCCCAGAGGGAGAGGGAGAGTGCTGACCACACGTTTGATAATTCAGCTGTGACAACTGTTGTCTGCTCTTAAAGCACAGCTGTATTTTTGCATGCATTTCAATCTTAACGCAGGGATAAAAAAAGAAAATAATCTGATCCATGACACTGATGAGGCTTGCCGACCTGGATACCACCAAGACTGCTTACGCATCCAGATGGTGTTGTCGGAGGCAACAGGTCCTCTGATAGGCTCAGAGACTGGATGCAGAAGGGACAACCCTCTCAACTCCACTTCCATCTTCACCAGAAGTGGAGTTGAGACTACAATTAGGAAAAGAGCGTGGTTGACCATAACTTGACTAACGACTCCCGTGACTAATGACTGACTGAAATGTCAATGTTTACTTTTAGTTTCCCACTGGACACGATCAGTGGTCTCCTGAAATACAGTCCTGTGTTCGTTTGAACCATCAACCTCGCCTCCCACTCGCCCTGTGTGGACTACTTATGTATTATAAAATAATGCAAACAATGTGCAGAGCTAAAGCAAAGTCACTGCCTGACTGTGTTCAATGGTTGTTTTCAATACATGAGTGTAAATATGATTAGAGGGATTAAAAGAAGATGCATTAAATTATTGAGTTAAATTATTGAACACTAACTTGAATTGGTTTTCAAAAGGATTGTTTATAAAACTATTTTAGAGGTGTGAATGAAATATATGTATATAAATATTTTTTTATTTTTTATTATTTTTTTCTGAATATCTAATTGTCTTGAGGGTTAATTAACTTAATTGATAATAATTTAGGATAGGAATATATATGCATTTAGCTTCTGCCTATACCTTTTCAGTCATATTCTATATTAGATTGTATACAGGCTTTATTCATTGTATTGTATGTGATGACTGAATAAAACACAGTACTACTTGTTAAAATTCTTTTTTGGGAGGGAGGTTTTCTTGAACCAATGTAAGGTCGTATGTGTACAGGTTGTAAAGCCCTCTGAGGCAAATTTGTGATTTTGGTCTATACAAAATAAATGGAATTAAATTTAATTGAACTACGTCCTAGTTTTATGGTTTATTATAGTTTTATCTGTCAACAGACTATTTTATACCATGTCTAACTGGCAATATGTCTGACTCACTTTCTACGCGGAGGTCTCTCCAATAGGTTGAATCTGATTCCCAAGAACAGAAGAACATCGTAAACCTACATTCAGACATGGTTTCTGATCACAAGTCTGATTTGTGCTTAGAGGGCTATTAATTACTACCCGGAAAAGCAGAAGAAATGGTTAATTCTACGGCAACTTTATTAGGAAATCTTTATTATGCAATACTGTCGGAGCGTAATTCTTCTTCATCTTTTGGCCCATTTGGAGGAAAATCAGGTCACGCATCAGGTGAAACTTAACTACGGAGATTATAAGGTTGTAATCAGAGTAATACATTACATTTGTGTATTTATCTGCTTCAATCTCAATTTCTTATATTCATTATAGGCTTCAAAAACAGTAATAGATACAGTACTTCTTTGCATGAAAATTACACAATTTCTTGGAGAAATATGCATAGCTTTTGGCAATGACACAATTTCATCTCTGCCTTGTAATGTGACCAAGAATTTAAAAGCGGTGATTTCAACACAACAAAATGTTTATCAGAAATGTCACCCACTCCTTTTGGGACCACAGGCATCTGACCTTTTCCATCTATTTCACTGAAGTGTGGTAGCAATGGATGCTTCCATGCAAGCCTCTGACAGTGTTTGTGTTGGCAGCCAATTCCTCAGCCGCATCTGCTTCCGCTCTGTTTTTCACTCGTCTCTGACGTTGTTTTTTAAGAGGCATACACTTCACATGCTGCTTTGATCTTTAAAACAATTACCTTACTCTGAGGAGGATTTAGAAAAACAGGGATCAGATTCTTCTAAAATAGCTATTTTCCTTTGAGAGTTCGAAGTATTTTTCCAATTTGTTTTCAGTCCTGTTTGTTACAAAGATATTTCCAGAACTACTCAAGAGACTTCCTTGGAAATGTTGTAAAAGTTTAGACCTTGGCCCACCAAATGTTTTGCAAACCGATTTCCCCTGAACT
This sequence comes from Cyclopterus lumpus, assembly GCF_009769545.1. Lineage (NCBI taxonomy): Eukaryota > Metazoa > Chordata > Actinopteri > Perciformes > Cyclopteridae > Cyclopterus > Cyclopterus lumpus. The sequence goes on along the minus strand of NC_046969.1, from coordinate 6,727,417 downwards.
CCTTTTACCAATGTTAGTCAATTTTTACAATATCTGAACATCTATGGATGGGCCTTAACAATTGGTGAGCAAGTGTGGGGGTCAAGTTCATACCACTCCAAGCTTCCATGTATTACAACCACCAGGTGGCAAAACGCAGCTGATTTACGGTAAAAATACATAATATGAAATGTTGACAGTCCCTCGCTGGAGCCAGTATTTGGTTGGTCCTTTCTTGGCTACTGTAGAAACATGGCTGACTCTGTGAAGATGATTCTAAGCTAACAAAAACACGATTCTTAGCTTTTGAGGCGATTATAGATTAATCAAAACAGTTATGAATGTTGTTTTCCTTTTCTGTAGATCCCACTAAATCCTACACACTGGACCTTTTTAAGGCACTCCAACAATTAGCTATTCTAAAATTGCAGAACAATTTAGGAAGATAAGTTATTTATTTGTGTATTAATAGTAAGACTACAGACATGCTAGGCTATATGTGAGGCTGGCATGCTAACATGCTCATATGATATTAATGCTAACCTTAAGCATGTTTACATGCTAAGTTGTGCACGTTAGCATGCTAACACTTGCTAATTAGCAGAGAGACAGAGCATTTAGCAATTAGAATATGGACATGTGGAGTCTCTAGTGTCACATTTTTCTATGAGTAGAGCATGTTCACAAGTACGCATTTAATGTGATACACATGCAGACCAATGGTGTCGCATTATTCCACTGATAAACATGGACAATACATGATTTGAAAAACTTTACTTTGCAAATGTTTTAAGAGGAAATAAATGCACTCAACACATTTTCTAAGGGCTCAATGCGTTTTCTGAGTCTCACTGAATGTAAACCAAACTTTTGTTTCAAAGAAAACTACACATGGCGCTACTTATGTTTTTCCAATATGAAATTACTTGATTATGTGGCATCTGCATTGTTCTCCGCTTTCTGTGAATGTAGTAGATTTTAATTGCAGTTTCAAAGACTCAATCATATGGATCTAATGAACAAACAGTGACAATTGAGAGTCAGGTGTGAATAGTGGGTGTTGAATAGTCCTTGCCTGTTCTCCACTCATGTAATCAGGGGTGCCATTGTTGTATTTAAGAATAACTTGGACACAATTGGTTGTAAATAGTTGATATTTACAGGTAAAAATAAATACATTTTCAGGAATTGTATGCATATATATTTTTATATGATAGACTCCAGATGTTACATGCAAGACTACATCCAATGATGCTCAGCACTGTTTAAGTCCTTATTAATTTTTCTGTTAGGTGATTGTTGACCTGTATGACACTTAGGGTTATGACACCAGACTGGCTAATCTGTGCCATAATGGACCCTTGCCAATGCTGTATAACATGTTAATACATATCTCAGATTTTATTTAGATCTGTTGGTTGTTCTAATGCCCTTTGTTAGTAACAAGTTAGAAGACATGCAACTCCTGATCAAGATGTTTCTTTTGTTTTTCAGCTTGGATTTGTTGTGTTATAGGAAACAATAAGGACTTATACATGGCTGAATATCTAGATAACAATATTATTGTGTTGGTTACATATGCTTTTGTTTAATATACAAAAGCTTTAAAGAGTAAATATAATCACACTAAACGATTGCTACATTCAACTAAAGAGTACATTTAGGACACAAACATTGCACAACAACAACAACTCCACCATCACATCCATCTATGCTTCAGCTTAGTGCAACCAATGGTGAACCAATGTTCTTACAGCATGCATTGAATAATAACTTGTGGTTTTAAGTGTTTACTCGAACATTAAAAGAAAAGTGCGTATGTCAGATTTATCAACTGCGACTGTTTCGCATCTACTTGTCTGATTGCAGTGCTCTATCATTAAATTTCCCTTTTGACTTTAAACCGAAATTTGAGCTTGTGGCTTGTAACTCAAAAGACGACCTCAACATTATTTTCAATATCCAGCATTTGCATTGTTTAGTGTTGCAAACCTGCACGATCTGTCCCCCAGGTTTTCACTGGTGTATAAGCACTTAAACCAGATCTGAGCCTTTTTAATCTCGTAATGCCACTTTGGTAACATCACATGGGAAAAAGAGCTTTCTCTGTTATAACCGCTGCTCTGTTCACTTCCCATCTTAGCAACATACAGTTTGGTGGTAGCCGAGGAGCTCGACCACTGAACTAGCCAGCACTATTCTCAAGGATTCTCCCAGGATTCATCTCAACCAATAGGGGAGTTTGGTGAATATCCAAAATGAGTGACTAATATGAGTGTGAGAGAGTTAAAGAGACACAAGGAGAGTTCTGTGGTAACCATTACTCGTGTATTGATACTAGAAGAGAGGCCACTTTGTTACAGGTTCTTTTTTAATTTAAATTACAACATATTTGTTTTTTGTTGGAAAGCATGACATTAATTAAAAACAGCCAAGTGTGTAACCGTCGTTATTCAGAGTTCCACAATGGTTTGCTCTCAAGGACAGAAACGGTCATATCCTTTCCAGGCACTGAAATAATAACGTTGAGGCTGTCAGAATAAGATGTGCATGTCTGCAGCAAAGGATTTTATTGTTTTAAAATGTCTGTATATTTAAAAAGGTCAATCTTTTTGTGGTCAAGCAATTTGACAAACTGCAAAACATTTTTTAGATTTCTGAATATATTGAGTTGAAGGTTTCGTATAGAAACACATTGGTGTTTGTTTTGATATGGCTCCCCGTGTGTACATGTGTTGTGTCTGTACTTCTTCCTTTGTGAGTACCAATCGGGTTTTTGGTGCCATTTTTGACAAGTGAGGTTATTCTGGGAAACCCTCACTTCTTTAAGAGGAGAGGGAATGCATGTTGTCAGTGGAAGGTCCTCACTGGTAAAGGAGTTCAAGAACGTGTGTGTGTGTGTTTGGGGATGTGTGTGTTGGTTGGGGAGGGAGGGCTATTTCAAAAGGCAGTCTTTCCCTTCAAAGTGTAATTTGGAACTATAATGTTCTCACTCTATTTGGGATATTTTGTCAAATTTAAAGTCTGTATTTCCCGAGCTGTACTTACAAAAAGGTAATTAATAAATGTAAAAAAAAAATGTTTATTGTTATGTCCATATTAAGTAACTGCTGTTTGAAACTTCCCCGCCCCCCACCCAGCCACCCCATCTCTTCAGACTCTGCTCTGGCTTAGTTGGCCAGGAGCTCCTGGTACTGCTCAGAGCGAAGGAAACGACCAAAGGAGTCTTTCTCCATCAGGGCGAAGATCCTCTTCTGGGCCAGGTCAAAGGTGGTAGAAGACAGATCCACCAGGTTTCTCAGGGTCACGTCCTTGGTGAAGTGATCAATGTTTACCTGTGGTGGAAGAGAAACTAAATCAAGTCCTGTTTGCCTGGAAATTATTGATATTTACAACAAAATGTTCCAAAGGTGTGTGTGTGTGTGTGTTTTCATCCTTGTGCTGTTCATTGGCGTGAAGAGTCTCAGTACATTCTCTGCCTGTAACCTCATCTGTTTACACTCAAGAGCGCCTGTATTTCTCCTCTCCCCAATCGTTCATCTGATTAGATAAATCTATGCAACATTGTTACACAAGCAGCTTTCTCTCCAGCATTTAATTTTCCTTTCTCTTTTATTTTGACTTTGCTTTTATATAGCTTCTCAGGAGTGAAATGTTGCCTAAATAAAGCCTATATTACTCATCTTAGTCTGCTGAGAATAATGAGGCAAGGTAATAAAGCAAGAATCGCTAATCTTAAAAAACGGTTGTTATGTTTGTTGAAATTCTCTCAACCCAACAGCAGTCAATAAATTTAATGCTTTGAGAAAAAAATAATATGGTATCTACGGATGTCCCAGGACTGTAATAAGCCTGTCAATCATTTCATTTGTTCATAAGGATAATTTGGCGATTTTCTCGCTAAATTTAGCAACTTTTGGAGCTAGTGCTGCTGGCTACTTTCACGGAAAAAAGAGTCGTCATTGGACTTGTTTTTTTTAGGTTTGATGTTGTTTCTCATGACTAAAAACTCTAGTTTTAAAGTGAAAGCTCATAATTGAAACCTCACTAGTTGATGAACTGTCTATTCCGTGTGGTGTTGAGCACATACAAATGGTCAACGTCTCAGGAGTCTCTGACCTCTCTGGGTCCCTCAGACTGGATGAAGTCTTCGTAGATCTTCTTGGCCTTGGTGGCCATTTTCACAGGGTTCTTGGTCTTCTTGAAGTCCTCGCAGGTCATCCAGAACTCAACGTTCTCATCACTGAACTCGGACTGCAGGAAGCTACGGAAAGCGGCCAGACCATCTAATGGAGAAAGGTGGGGTGTAAAAGAGAGAGAGAGATGTATTAACAGACTATATAATAGAATATAGAACACGTAAATATTTAAGGCCCTTTTCATGAACACATTTTAAGTAAATATGCTGGCAAATCTGAACACGCCTCTGAGATTGCAGGTAAGAGAGGCTGTAAATATAAGCACTAGGATTATAAATTTAAGTAATGAAATTGTTGAGACACTTATACTTGTCAGAATGCGTTCATATACTTATTAAGACTTCAAGGACCAAATACATCAGCAAATGACCACATGAATGTCTTTCGTCTCTTTCCATAATGAAGCTGTCAACATTTGAAATAAAATGGAAACGTGGTGGCATATGCTACAGAGGTTTGGTATTTCTATAGAGGGAAGTGTGATTGTCCATTTCCCATTATAGTATTAGTTTTCCAAAAACTTTCCGAATGGACCCAGATCAGGAAAAAGGGGACGTTTTATACGACATAGTTGTAGACATAAAAATACACTTATTTACAAAAACAGACAACTGCTTTTCAGAAACGTCATAAACAGTGACCAACATAGAAATACAACTATTCTTTGAACACTTGTGAAAGCACAGTGGTTTTTCTAAGATAAGGGTCGATGATTAGACAAGAAACACCCACTCATTTTAGAAGACCATTGTGGTTCAATATAAGGCTGCAAAGGTCCCATTGTCTAAACCAACATGTGTTGCAGATGATAAGCTTTTTGCTCTGACCTCAGGCTTTTATCTGCAATCTAAATGGCTAGTTTGGTTCAAAATAATCGCAATCAAGCTGCAGATAGACCTTCAGTTCGAGGACACACAAGGGAGAAGCACGCACTCACGCACTCGCAGTCACTAATGCCAATTTATCAACTGTTTGTGAATCAGAGCTGCTGCAACCAGCAACAATAGTAGCTTCAGTGTTTGTTTGTCATGCATTCATGGCTCTACAATATTTAACTTTTATATCTGTTGAATTAAGTTTATAAGTGATTAAAAACTGAAACTTGAAAATTCGATTAATTTATTTCCGAGTACTAGGTTCTTTATCAGAGAGCAGTCACACATTAATTATGTCCTGTTGCATAATAAACATTGCGTGATGCAATTTTTCACTTAAGGGAAAAAGAGGGAAGGTGGTTCTGCATGTGAGAGGAAATAACGTGCAGATAATCCCATGGGAATTAACAAAGAGAGAAGCCATAAAGAATAATGTTAATGCAAAAGCTCACGTAGATAAATAATCACGGCGCAGCAGTTTGCGAGAACCCGTGCAATAAATCAACTCTGGTGGAATCATTTAGAGCTCTCCCTGGAGACACAACACACATAACCTCCATGGACGGACACACACACGGACACACACACACACACACACAGGCGCATAGTGCGCATCCACGTAGGCACGTAAACACACATCTTTTTACCCTGGACTGTGCAGAAGGAGCCACTTAGAAAGGTCTTTTACCCCCCATTGAGCTCTGGAGAGGAAAGGCACGTCCCTTCCCATACAGTCCATCAGTAACATCTGGAGGTGGATGTGCTGTGGCAACTTAAGTGACTTATTAGCAGGAGAGTTTACACGTACCGCTAAATACGTTTAACCATTAGAGTTAATCATCAGCTGGCTCTCAGGTGTTCTGTGCTCTTTGGGAAGTAAACAGTAGAGCCGTGGAGGATGTGTAAATGTCTGCACTCAACACCTACAGTTTTAACTATAATCTCCCTTAAATTTGGATTTTGTCTCAGTTTGACATGCGCAAAATACTTTTTTGGGGTGAAATCCGTTCCTGGATAAATGCATCAAGTGTCAGATTAACACTGTTGCCATGTCCAAAATCAAAATTAAGTATCGTTTGAAAAATCCATGTCATCGTAACAGGTTCGAACGACGGCTGCAGCACGGAGCGAACACATCTGGCCCACGGGCAATATTTTAAAACATATACTTGAAAAATCACGGCTGGAGAAGATCAGGGGTTTCTGGTATGTAGGATTATGAACGTATGGACTCAATGATATGATGAGCTGTTTATGGTTGCTAGGCAATGTAAGGCGCCTCTGCACCCTGGAAAATTGGCACGAGAGTATGAGGGCCTAATAAGGTTGGGCATTGAGAGGTTTGTTTGAAATCTACCATTGATAAATAACCCCTGTTGATTACTTGCATACCATTTATTACGACAATACTTAAAACCACATTATCATTATCTTTGTTCAATTAGACAAATGGTCACGTGACGTCTAACCCACAATATAAATACAAAATAGGAATAGGCACACAAGCTATATTGCTCTCATGTAAACCAATCCCTGCCGGGAGTACCTGTTTCGACAGCCGGCGAGACAGACACCAGACCTCGAAGGCATGTTTTCTCCTTAAAGTCCAGCTGTTACATAATCGTCTGGTATGAAATCATGGTGCTATCATTGTTTGTTTGGACGGACGTCAACAAAAGTAACAGGATGACCTTAACGCGTCTATTTGGGGATTCAAACAAGGAGGATTCTTTTTGTGTGGAAATAAATGAGCATCCATCTGCTATATGGAAAAAGCCGGTTTGAATAAATAGCACCATTATGGAGGAGAAGACATTTTTAAGATATGTGCTAACAAGCTACATGTGGTATTTGCTTGTAGGAAATCACTGAAAGCAATTTTTTCTGTCATTTTAAAAAGTTTTTTCTAGAGTAAAGTTGCATTTTCTGAACAATACATAATACTTTAAAATGTGAAGCAAGTTCCTTGATATTGTTATGCAGAAACAAGTTGTTGATTCAAGTTTTGAGCTATGCACTATTGAGCTATGCACATTTTATTTGCCCTGCGCTCGCATTGATCATTCACAAAAATCTGTTCGCGCAGTCACATTATGGGGGTTCAGATCACATACTGGGATGAAAAAGGAGAGAGAGAGAGAGAGTAAGAGAGGGTAAAACCTACAGTTGTTGTTCAGGACTCGGTCCAGACCCTCACGCCACTGAGCAGCCTCCTCGGGAGTAGGCCTGCACACAAAAGACCTGAGTTCAGTCTGTGAGCTTCAGGAAAAAACGGCTTCAGAGTATCGCAACAGTTTACAAATACAATCTAAAATACTATTACGACTGTAAATACGTCTTCATCATTGTCTTACCATGGACATCAGCAATAAGAGACATCCTGCTTTTGAAAAAGAGGTTGAAAAAAGTGTTTTTTCCTTCAATAATCTTTTCCGAATGTAAGAGTGATGAAAGCTCCTCTCTATAGGCCTATACACAACCATGTGATTATTGTCAGCAAACATTATGTACTCGAAAATAAACTCTACAGAGTAAGTAAATACAAAGAGGACGTGTTTTTCCACTTTCCCAAAACCAGGCTGCATCCTTTAATCGCCGCTTTGATTTCTGCTGAGAGATTCAAGTCTGGAAAACATCCACCGGGAATACAGCGTGTCCGGTGGACCAGACGTGAGGAGCATGTAGACATTCGGCTGCTTTTCACACAATTACAAGTTTTGACATTTTTTTTTCACTAAACCAACTTTTGCCACAAAATCCCCATTCTATTTTGTAAAAGAAAAAAAAATACTACACTTTCCCTGACAAGCTTGCTATACAGGTGTGTGGTAGAGAAACAACAAGTTAAGTAGTTCAACGTCTTGTACATCATATGTAGAAAAGACTTACATATGATATGATAAAACAGTGGTATCTGAGCCCAGTCGGCGTCTAGAAAGGTTGATGAAGGTGCTTTGATCTCCGTATCTCATGCCTGCTCGGCCTCTTTACCATCAATGATCTGGTTTACACTCCAGCAAACCTCCGTCACCTCCACATACATTAATCACAGAGGCACAGAGAGAGAGAGAGAGAGAGAGAGAGAGAGAGAGAGAGAGAGAGAGAGAGAGAGAGAGAGACTCACTTCTGCTGCTTCTCCTGCTTCTTCTCGGTCTTCTCGGGGTAGGGGATGATGAGGTCGATGGCATTTTCTGGCTTCTGCAGTAAAATGCCCAATTTCGACTTGATCTCCTTTGCCCTGGATGACAGAAAGCAGACGACGTGTGAGACAAAGTCTTTGTTTTAACTTCTTCGACACGGGAGTAGGAATAATCTAGTCATGTTTATCTAAACTTTCATGAAGATAACTCAAGAGATATTGTATTTATATGTATGTCAGGCTGATTAATGGCATTCAGACCTTCATTTGCTACAACAAGGTTTCATGCGGTTTACGAAGGAGTCAGCAGAAAGGAAAAGTAGCAGTTACAGCTTTAAAAATGGATATGTTGTTATTTTTTGGGTGATTTGAGTCCTCTCATATTCAGTACAACAAATTATTAAGTCATCAAAGTTACTCTGCACATTATTTACAACGTAAACATGTTACATTCACTGTAATTAAATGACAAACAAAACAAGATTTGCAACACATTTTAAAACCCATGATAAACAACTGGTGAACATGTGTTGCATTTTGACCTGGTTCAAAAAGTTTTTCTTCAACTCTGCAGGTTTAGAAAACCTCTCTGAGCGCCCCTTCGGGTTTGAGAGCGCAAGCAACTCTCTGACGCTAAAATATACTTAAAACATAGAAACGAGCATTACAAAAATGAAGAAAAAAAAACTGTTCGGAAGCTTTTCTTCAGTTCAAAAAGGATTTTCACAAAACAGCGATTCAGTTCAGAAAGTAGAAAATTAAGTTCATTCAGATGTAAAACTCTTGACCCTAGTGTTATAATATTAAAAGTGTTTTTAATGCATTAATTTAATAAATTACCAGAGTGAATTAGCCACTCAAACGGTAAAGTAAAAAAGGTAAAGTGATGATGCAGTTCTCACCTTTCCAGGCAGCTCTGGGGTAAGGCAGCTAATCCTTTACACATTTTCGGGTGCTTTCAGTTGCAGTATTTAAAGAGTGAGTTCAGTCGTCTGTGTATAAGCTCTCTGAGTCTCAGTCCTTTTTGCTTTCTGACTGTGTTGCAGCTCATCGGGAGTTTTATAGGGACAGCCTTTGGGCTTTGGGCCAACAGCTAAGCCAATCAGACTGGGATGTGTCGACAGCTGTGGAAGGGCGGGTTTTCAGAATGGTCTGTTTGCTTTGGGCTTTCAATTAACCGACAGATCCAGGAACAGTTTGCAGGATGCAAAAAGATGACTGTGAACTTTCATTGTTATTAAAGTTATTTAGATGCTATCAATTACAATGAGTATCACATGCTGTCAGTGAGTTTTTGTTATCACACGTCTTAATGGATTATATTATATATATATATAATGTGTTAAGGGTTGTATATGTTAAGGGTTGTCTGAACACATGCAAGACGAAAAGCTTATTTTTATTCATATCACAGTCCAGATGACTGTAGTCAACATGCTCTTTAAAGTTTGAACAATTATCTTTCAACAGCAGGAATGTTTGAATGTGCTCAATCTGCAGGATAGCTGTACACAAGTTCTTTTATTGTTATGCATTTAGAGAATTCAACATATGGAGATGACAGGAAATACAGAAATAATCATATTTCGTGAAAACATTTTTAACTGCAGGCTTGAGTGTTTTTATCATTGTACGTGTCATGACTGTCAAATAAATATATTTATCTGTGCAAGAGGCCACGGCTTCTCAGAAAAACTGCTTTTATTATTAGACCCCATGATGACAAAAACATAATCAGCCCTCAAGCTTTCCATTGACAAAAATAAGAGTTTGTCAACTCTGTACATAAACTCAGGAAATGTATATTCTGTTTTACATTTTAGAATTGCGAAGCCTTAATGAAACTCAGTGTCCAAACACAGAAACATGTTGGTTTCATTCATTTAAACCGGTCCCACAGAGAGAAGAATCACAGTGAATCAGTAAAAACAAGTGTTTATATGTAAGAGCAACACACAGACTGGTTTATTTGTTTTCCTGAGCTGGACGCGCTCCCATTTATTTAATACCCAATACTCTCGAGGCAAAGGTTGATGCAAAATATTATATTCATTATCCCGCAGAATGACCCCTGTCAGTGTTATACTATAGTTTTTTACTTTCCTAATAATACATCAACTTGTAAGCAATATTTAATGGTGTAGTTGAATGTGCTGCAATTTAATATACAGTACATTGCATTATATTCCATGCAACATCTTAATAAAGTAAAGGTAACTGTAAGATAAATGTAATGGAGTAAGAAATAAAATTCCCTCCCCCAGAAATGGAGTAAAATAATTATTTGAATGAGATGAAAGTGCTGTAAGAATGCACAAATGCCTTACAATTGTATTTCAACAAATACATTTTAAATTACTTGAGCAAATCTACATAGTTATGTTGCATCATTGCATGTAAAAGTATTTCTTCTTCTGTGTTCATATTCCAAATACATTCTGGTCCATGGGTTGTCTGGCCCGAACAGAGGCGGTGGTTAAAAACTCTACCAAGAAAATCATGTCACAGTTTCATGACACATTTCATGACGGCGGGTAAACATGATAAGATAACATTTTGATGTGAAGAAATGAAATAATTTACAAAATAATTCCAGTGGAGAGGCTTCAATCTGTCATGGGCAAGCTGTGTAAGCAAGCACCCCAGGAAAGGAAATTCCATATCATCATATCATTGACAGTGATGTTAAAACCCTTGTTGTTGTTGTTGTTGTTGTTGTTGTTGTTGTTGTTGTTGTTCTCCAGTTCAGAAACTTGGACGTACCCACAAGCGTCCGACTCGGTGAGCTTCTGGCGAATCTGCAGGGGAAAGGAGAGGAAGCGTGCCGAGAGTTTTACAGAGCTGTTCACTTGGATGTGGAGGAGGTATACTACACCTTAGGTTTGTCCCCTAAAACTGCTCCTCTATATCATGTGTGTTATTCATTTATTATTTGGATATTACAGAATGGATTTGACATATGTTGTTGTGTATTGTGGTATATTTTACATTAGGCATAAACAAGTATTTTTTTTATGCCTAAATCAACAAATTCTGACACACACTTTACAAGTATCACTGCTCCAAGTAGCTCGCACATACTGAAATGTTGATGTTCAATATCAATATTTTCTATGTCCACCAAGGTGTCACCCTGGGTGAGAAATATTACAATATTACCAATGCTGAAATTTAAATTAAAAAAGTAATAATCACAAACTTTGACAAATCAACATAAATCCCATTAGTACACGACTGTATGAAAATTATTTTTGAAGTCTATGCTAAATAGGCGTGTTGTTTAATTTCACCAGTGGACGAATGGTGCGCTGCTTTAAATACTGCTGCCGCAAGGAATTCTGGGATGGCATTATCTCCTTTCCTTAAGTAAAGGATGGTCCCGTCTATCCTCTGCTACAGGAGATAAGAAAGAAAGCATTGAAAAACCGTTAGAGAATTCAACCGGCTCTTATCATGGCTGCAACACAGATAAGTCCGGGTCATTTCAAAAAGACTTTCGACTGCAGCCATGTTCTGAGGGAACCTTAATTCTGCCTAAAACATATTGGCCGAGTCTCAAAATGCCGATACAGAACGTTGAGCGACTTACCGTTATCGGTATGTCACGGGATGCTACGGCACATAGTCACATGGCGGTATTTCCTTAGCTTACGTTACAAGCGTACTTCATTTAACCATGTTTTTTTAAACCCTAGCAGAGAAGACCCAAATGCATAGAGACGGACATACTCAATGAAGATACTTCCAGTTAAGCAAAAAGTCTTACGGGTTCCCAAAAGGCGGATCACAAACAAACAAAAGTTCATGGAGCAACTAAGGCAACGGACGAAGTGATGAAAGACGAGGCGAGCACAGAGGAAAGGAGGGAGCTAATGAGGGACAGGTGACAGCAGGCTGAGGAGCAACAGGTGAAACTCAAAGGGACAATCATTCAGGTGGGGGAAAAACAAATAAAGGCAGGAAGTAAAACAAGTCACCGAATGAGAGGACACAGAACCTTGAGGACCATGACACCTCAAACACAATTGTATTAACAACCAATTAACTAACTGCAAAAGAAGGTCCAACCTCATATTGACTGTCAATATTCCCTGTGTGAGAGCTGATGTAGCTCAACCCAATCAAGTATCAGAACACATGGCAGCCCACCGCATATATTTTATAGTACTATTTTTGCAACCAAAAGTACACCAATACAACGTTTTTAAATATTCATACATATATTAGTCTATTATTATATTGTTTCGTTGTGGTTTTCAACAAAACCAAGCCAACCCCAGATTCCATCTTGTTTTGGAACAAGCTTTGTTCACTTGGCGTTTCACCTCACTATATTTTCCTTTTTTCTCGCTGCTGTGTTGAGAGTCATGATTGATGATTGAGAGAGATTATTCCAGGAATTGTATTAGGAACATCATACTCATTCTGCCTCCAAGTAAAAGAACAAACTACTTCAGTGATTTCAATCTTACACAGTGTAACTATATTAATTTCTAATACATCACTTTCAGAGTAGCTTATTTTTTTTCCATTTTGGCAATAGATTAGTGGGCAAAACGAGTTGAGAACATTGAAAGTAAACAATCCTCAAAATCTGCGAGTGAGGAGCCCCATGAGATTAATGTCCTGATATATAAGCCAGAACAGGAAAATGGAAAATTCTAATTCCACACAGTTTTACTAACAAATAGATAAACATTCGTTGTTCCCAAGAATATCCAGACGACTTCAAAAAGGGAAACAAAAAGCAAGCTTTCGACCATTATTTGCACCCAGCAGCAATTATAAGGGCCGTGTTTGTTGGCCCTTATAATGAAATGCATTCAGAAAACACCGGTTTTAGTACCATGTTAATAACACCCTTGTTCCAGCCACATAATAGAGGCCTGCCAGTTACATAAGTGCAGCACTTATCACAATTGACTGAAACACCAGGCTGTCTTGGTATCAGTGTTTTTATTTCAGGAGTAATGACACAACTTGGTGCATAGCTAGCTGTTTGGATAAAAACAAAAATAAAAACACAACAATATTAAATCAGATTCCTTGAAAACAAGCTCTATTCTCCCCCTTTGGTTGAGGTCGGCAATAAATCCCTGACTTCATGAAAGGTGAGAAAAAAAACTACTAGAATAAAATAACAGTTGTTTCTGACTAGTGAGTTCACACGCTTCAAGTGAAGTCTTAAAATATCTGGATTAGCTAATTAAAAACAACATTGGGAGCAGAAAGTCACACAACAAAAAATGTCCTTAAACATCTCATTATGTTCCTTTTTCGATTTGAATCCAATAACAGGGTGCACAGTTAAGTCCCTTTGCACTGTTTGCTGTGTTTTTGTTTATTTGTGACAATACGGCTCCAATATTGCCTGCACAGACAAACAAAGCACGCTAAGATAGGGGGTTTGATTTATTAGAGAATTTCCTGGATGCCAAAGTTCAGGAAGTGACGATCCTTTTGAGTGGTTGTGTACTTAGGCCAATGGCAATATCTGTACCACTGATCAAATAAATTGGCACCAGTTGGCATCCAGGTGCTTTGTTTACCACTCTGAGAGAAGCTCTACGCTCAATTTACAGATGTAATGGCCATGAGAGAGCTCAGGCAACGCCATAAAACACTGTTTCTCAAAGGTCATCGTCACAGAATGGCGTAATAAAGATATGTATTGCGTGGAATGGCAGTTGATCGCAATTAGCAACCTGCCAAATACGTGATTTGCAGTAAGTATTAGTTATGCTGTATTTCTAGTTGCTGTACTGAGCTTCTCTGCAAGTTTTGAGCTCTTGTTTTTCTACCGGCCACTGAACCTGAGCATTTAAATGATGGGACTTGATGAAAGTGTTTTATGTAACAAACAGCTTCACGATTAAAGATGCATGGCAGCCAAAGCTGAAATTTGTAGACACCAACACCTTGTTTAAGTTTACTGCTATCACCTTTAAATGACAGCAATTAGCACTTTGGAGATGAGCGGGCGCATATTACTCCACTCTTAACATGGGTACACTTTATTTGCATCATAACCATTACTTGTCTATTATACGTTATCATCATTGTATTTATGTGAGCGTGGTATTTGCCGTAGCCGCACTCTTCCCGGGAAGGAAATAAGGCGAGTGCTCCATAGTTGCCAGATGTGTTTTTTTTGCCAAATGGGAAGGCAAGAGTGATCTCGGCCTGATGTTATTCCTGAAATACCAGCGAACGCCAATCTCTGAGCCAATCTCTGAGTTTTGTTATGGCTCCTCAGCTCAGATTATTGTGATGCACACAGTTCTCGTGACATTTCATTCGATTCCCACTGGTTAAAGGTCAACAATGGGAGCTGGGAGATAAGCACTGCAGAGCAAGGGTGTTGTGGAGGAGATCGTGTGAATTGGAGGAAAGCAGCAGGGGTTCTGTAGTAAATAATTAGGCCTTACTGTTGCCATTTTCTTTTCTAAACCCAGATCAAGGCTTGGTACTCCAGACCTGCAGATTTGGCCAACAAATTACGGATCAGATGTCTTTCTTAACAGGCACCAGTCGGTAAAACACATCCAGCGTGCACAATCTTGCTGGAAAATAGTCCAAAATGCCTTAATTTAGAGAATCTTCGTGTGATTGCAAAATCTTAGAAACATGTATGGTGTGGAAAAAAACAGTTGTCAGTTGACGTATTGCATCTAGCCCATTCATAGTCATTGTATAAGGCCCCAACATTCATGTTTTTATTTAACATAGAGACATCCTGAAAGAAGGTGGTTAATAGCTAATGGGTAGTTTGAGTTTCTGACCTTGCAACCAAAATATATATATTATATATATTGGTCTCCCTGGATAAGTGGGAGACAGGGGTACCCGGCCACAAAAGTAAAAAAAATTACTGGTTTAGGTTAAACGTATGTTACGTAGAATAACTACATTTGTTACATAACTGGATTCTGCAAAACTACGGAAGTAGTTACAGATCTTGAACGGAGGTCTCCTCGGTGAAAGTCCTTTGTATATGGACTAAAAGGGACTTTCTCGCCATTTAAACTACATTAGTTGCTCAGCCTGTCTAATAATGAAGTGGATGGGTATACATTGGAGTTAGCTGAAAGCCCGGCGCTTTACATACAATCATAAAGCTTGTCCCGGTGCATCGGAAACGGACGCCGTGGGTCCCTGACCAATCGGCAGTATTTAACGAGTTTGGAGTGAGAACTGGTTGTCCTGTGAATATCTTCCAGTTTTGGAATTTCTGTTGGACTGAAAGACTGAACTAAGAAATCAGCTCCCAACATCTTCATTCCTTTTAGTATTGTGAAAGAGAAAACAGATGTCAGGGAGCTTATTAAACAAAGACTGTTGAGTTCCTCAGTTAATTTCCCAATGCACAGAATATGACATAACTATCCCAAGCATTGTGATATCTATCGTACTTGTCCATGCTAATTGCTGATACGGTAAACATTTACAAAGACAGAGGGAGGGAGAGATCACCATGACCTGATTGGATTAAGGCATTGACACATTTAGGAGATTTTAAGTGGATCTTTAACATTATCAGCCTCAGACTCATCACTTTATTGGTGCCGGATTAAATCCAAATTGGGAGGAAACGTCAGATCCCATTCCGGCTTTCTCGTTAAGGCGGCCGTGCTAAACCTCAGCCTTGAGGCAGGGTAATTATGGAGGTGTCCAGTTTCTCAGTGACCTGTCTACAGAGGAAATGAAATTGCTCTTCCCACAGCATCATTAATTGTTTTCCTTAAGTTGTTTATTTGCAAAGGCTTTTCTTGTGAACATGGCTCTTTCAAGGGTTAAGAGTAGAGCACACTGTTTTCTCTTGAATTACAACAGATTTGTCTGTGACACAACTGTGGCCTGAACATTGAGGGGGTTAACCTAAGGATAAATATTGATGCATTCGTTATCATTCCTGCCTTAGAGAAATAAATTGCATCCTTTGTTGGGGGAGAAAATGGATTTTCCATTGGAGAGGTCAGCATTGAAAGCTAACAATTTCATGTAACACAACTTCAGCCATACCAATGGAAACTATGATTAACAGTGTCCTGCTAAACTTCATACTCTTTTTGCAATGCTACGTGGGCTTACATAAATTTACAGTTTGGATATAATTTTTCAATGGCAGCGAAGTTTACGGCCTCATAAAACACATGAGAATGCATAAACTGGCAGATACGAAAGACTTGTCCAACCTCTCAAGTTATACCTGTGTATTTTGACCGCAAAAAAACGTCAATATCTCTATCAGATAAAGATAAACCCCGACTTTAGAACAACAATGTTTATCACAGGGAATTTAATTCAGGCCTGTAATTCTAAGAGGGTTTTGTTTTCAGAGATCTGGATACATATCAGACCAAATAGCCTGACAATTGAAAGAAAAAGCCAAACGTGACAGTGAAACTCAGCCAGGCTTTCAAAAGTGGCAACAGCTTGAAGGTGACTGTTGTTTCTCTGTGTGCAGCCAGTGAACATAAGAGCCTGCAGTCACATGGTGGAAACATGAGCTCGTTATGTTTGCCACATTACATCACATTGTCATGTCACATTATTTGTTCACATTAAGGAGGGGTTAATGCACTGAGGAGCACTTCAAGAGAAGGTTTAATCTGTTGACTGTCTAAGCTCTCTGAGTTACATGACGTAGGTCTGTGCTGTGTATGTTACTCTATGTGCAGTCAATGGACTCTAAGATAGGAACTCAGACATAAACATTTGTTTCCCCTCTCTGGGTGAGTATTATACTTTCATAGGGATCAATGTGTCGCCCTTGCTCTGAAAAAAAAACGGCTTTAAACTTTCTGCATTTACAAATTGTCAGTACAATAGATCATTTTCTAGAAGTCTTCCCTTTTAATAAAGAAAGCCTCAAATCACATTTGTATTTAATTATGAACCTATGAGGTGGGGACTGAACCATATGGATGTAAATCCTTGGGATAATGGGCAGAGTTTTGATCTTTTTTTTGTATGAAAAGGTACGTTAGTGCATGTGAGCATGCCCCACTGGTCAGCTCATGGCCGCCGCTCTGCACTGGTCTCACGCGGTGGTTACAGAGGACAATGCCGTACCGAGTGAAGCCATCGCCGCGGAAACATAGCTCCCACACTCCGGTTCTCCCTTCAGGTAAATACTGTTTGCTGTTGTTTGCACTATTAGCTGCGAGCCATCAACTTAAAAAGTAACAGACTGACCAGATAATGTACATTTATATTTTAAATACAGAGGTGACTACATGATATGGCAGTGGCAAACTGCCAAACCTGATCAATACACAACAGATAAGTCCAAACATGGCTCTTTATTTATTTATCAGGTGCGTTATACAATAATTGGCATGATGAGAGATGCACCAGACAGCACCAGCTGCAACTCACATTATTAATGCACATATAGCAGGATACAGCAAAATCACATTTTATTTATTGGATAAAGAATGTATATAAAAGCACTAATGGCAATATTTAACACATACATGGTAAATGGTCTGTATTTGTAAAGCATTTTTCTAGTCTTCCGACCATTCAAAGCGCTTTCACACTACATGATATCATTCACCCATTCACACCCATTCATACACTGATGGGAGGGGCCACCTGTCTGTGTCTTGCCCAAGGACACATCCACATGGATCGAACTGCCCATCCTCTGATTGCTGCTCACCACTGACCCACAGTGACCCCATAATACAACTAAACACATTGTTGGTTCAAGCTTTAGTTCAGCTGATTAACTTGTCAGTGAGGCTTAACCACTGTTCCTCCTTGCTGATGCAGATTAAGCTAAAGGGAGGCTTTTGATCTGGGGAGAAAGGGTTGTGGCACAAAGCAATACATTCTGACTAACGCAGAGTTATGGAATCAATGAGCTTCTTTGTTCCATCCGAAACATCTCCAGATCAAGAGATATGTTGCAAGGCCCACTCTGGTATTGTGCAAACATCTGGTATGAATTATTGAAGCGTCGACAACCGAAATATGTCAACATTTGCATGCTGGTAATAGACATGTGATTAGATCTGGCAGATGTGTGTTCAAGATCGTCAAAGAGTTCAAAGTGACGACCTTATGAAACATACACCCTCCTTCTGAAATAAGTGTGGAGCCCTGCCAGAACACAATGGATGCTGGGAAAGGCTTAGAAAGAGCGTTAAGGTCGACCCAAGTAAAAAATATAAAAACAATAGCAATAATTGTCATCTCAACCTGTATGTGCTTAGAGTGGATTAATATGCAGCCACGAGTTACAGTGGATTGATATACAACATGTGTAAACAAGTGACACAATGCTTTTATAGAGCTATAATGTAGGCTTATTGCTTTATTTCCCTCTTTAACCATTTGTCCTTTTAGTGTAACATTTTTGCCCTCTGTTCATTTTTCGATTCTTTCAAATTTCGAGTCCCATTACTGCCTCTTTAAGTTCAAAATGTGCCGTACAGTTTGAACATGACAGGACCTATACAAAAGATCATACACTCGAAAAGTACTAATTCAACAATGCCAAATTAGTACTTGAAAACAGGTACCGAAAGAATTGTACGAGAACCAGCATGAATATCTGATGCATCTTCCAGTGTGTCGAGCCTTTATGTTTTCCAGGTCCGAGTGTGATGCTTAGAGCGCAGAGGATGTGAACCCCAAGGAACTGGGAGTCACTAGCACGGTTTTCACAAGGGACCAAAACGAGGAGATTTCCCACGCTTGGATTGCAATATACGCTGTTGCGTTCCCTCCTGTTGTCCGTCTCTGTTCTCGCCCACTCATCTTATAACGTTTATCATGCACGCTCTCCTCCTTTCCAACTGCTCTCTATCTGCACCTCTTCTCCTTCTGTCACATCCTGCTCCTCGATTCCTGCTTTGTTGCAATAACACAGCAGCAGACGCGTACAAGGTTCATCCTATGGGAGGAAAAGAAAGCCCCCCCCCCCCCTCCCCACCCGGAGGTCCAGGCTGCAATGAGGTGCGTCTGCGTCGAGGAGATGCACAGCTCATGTCCACTCCTGGGGGAGAAACTGAGGAATGTGCACATTGGGTCATCTACTGCTCTCGTCTAAGGGGAGGGGTCAGGAAAATGTGTTTTCTCGGCACCTATTTTAAACTCCAGTTCATGCAGCCATATGTGATGAAGACTATCAGGGTTCTGACGGGTCTTACGATGAACATACAGTATGTGCTCTCCAGTACGTTGGCTCTGTTAACGTTGAGGCTGTAGCTGATGTTTGGGACGTGAGCAGATACGTCCTCTCTCTTCTTTCATGTTCATTTCTGAAACATCATTTATTTATGAGGGGAATTCCTTATCTCCTCAAAGTTAAGTCTAATTTAGTTTTATGTTTTATTTGACCATGTCATACAAGTTTCATGTTTGTCCTAAAGGTCATAAGTCAGATAAACAAAAAGGAGAAAAAACAGACAGGCCTGTAGGTTCAGGTTTATTCTCAGCGTTTCACTGCCCCCCGGTGCTGTGAAACAAACCCTCATGCAGGCAGTGCTGCTTTATGACCCTTGAAAAACTACATTTTATATCTATTAGGTCAAAAAGAAAGAAAGAATAATAATGAATAATTAATAAAACATTTTTAAGACAGTGGTTCCCAACCTTCTTGGCTTGTGACCCATTAAAATGAAGTAATGTCTTTAAGATACATTAATTGGAATTTGAATAGAATCCATAGGCAAATACATTACATCCTAACCTAAATATATACATTAACTTACTGATAGGACTGCACCCTGGGGTGCGATTATTTCTTATTTCTTCTATATGTTTAAGATATTGGTATTCTGATGTCATCGTGATCGCTGTGTGAAATCGAATTAAAACTAAAAATAATTTTTGTCCTTCTCGTTTTGTTTATCTCACCCCCTTGTTTGTTAAGACTCAATGATTTAATACTGACTTAGTTTAAGAATTTCCAGTAGTTGGCAAATATAGTGATTATAACTCCAACCACTAGATGGTGGTGTCCCTTTATGAATAAACCTCACACTACTGCTGTCGGAAGTACAGAACGTGTTCAGTGCAGGACTACCCCACCCACAGAGACACATGTCATCGGGATCCATCCAAGCTCTTTAAATAAAATAACACATGTGTATTTGTTTAAACACAATTGTTCTGTCTAATATTGGAAATGAAAGGAAAAAGAAACTTCTAACATTGTCTTCTCGAGTGTCCTACCCGGTGGAGTAGAGGTGAGCGTTAGCTTGGAGCACCATGAGTGCTATTTATGGCCATGCATGCAACTAAAAATGGTACAATCATATTGTAGCGACCCTTGGTAAGGAAATCTACATGACCATATCTCACATATTTTGATTTATTGGTGGACTGTATTCAGGCTACTGTGAGCCCAAACTGGCTATCAGCACAACAACAACAACAACAACATCCCACCTCACTCTCTCTGCCGATCCCAGATACCCTCCCGTGTGCCACCCACCCCCAAAGAGGTAGCAAGAATGACTGACAGGGTTAACAGCTTCTCAGGTCATGAGACCTTCACTGACCTCCTGAACTCAATAAATGCAATAACGATTACTCTCATCTTGAGCAACTCCTTCCTGCAAACACAATAGCACTTATAACATAACAGGTTAACATTATATGCCACTCAGTCCGTTACAATATTATTGTCCTCTGCACTCATTTGGGCTTTAACAGCACAGGGGGATACAGTTGTACATCACATCAGAGTCTAGTAATCAGAGCTAAACTGGATGAAAATAGCAGAGGCCTAGTGATCTGTTTTATCCTTATGGGAAGTGTTACTTCCTAAATAGTCCAATTGGAAGTATATCTGCAGAAGAAAGTAGTTCCACTGTTCACAGTGGTGTTTGTGGTTTAGTGTTTCTGGAAATGACTGTCAGCATCACAGACTCTGTTCACTCCAGTGAACTGGTGTGATAGCAATCTCTGAATCTCCAATTTATTTCATGCGCTTTCTGAGCAAGTGACCTCTTGTGGTCGAGTGAGTAAAAACTGTAATCTCTGAGAAGCAAAACATCTAAAGGTGGACTTCAGGATGGATTCTTGGGTTGTCGAAATCGTGTGATTTTAACACACAAGAGGAGAGCAAGGTCTATATTTTGTCTAATTAATTTATATGTAAAGATAATCTATGTACAATGCCTTTCCCTGTTGTCACGGGGCTGCTGATAATTAGAATAAGCATAGTTGACCATCTTTATCCATACTCTAATAATAGCATTAGCCGTGTGTCAACCAGAACTACAATCTTTCTTTGTCCTTGAGCAAGTCGTGTTTTTGACCAAGCGTGACTTTGACTTCAACACATGTAGTTTCTATAAGAATGGGAGCCAATCAGACAGGTGTTTACTGTCTGAAAGGCCCACCTGTGGATGGTGCAGGGGTGAACCAATCGCCTTGCATTGCTCCAGTAAAGGTCTGAACAGACCAACAGCACTTAGTTTGTCATATACCGGTAAATGAATTCCATCTCCCAGTTGGTCCATGTTGCCCATAATGAAATGCAATGAGCTCTCTCGTTTCAGAAACTTGAACATTTCATATAATAAAGGTAGCAATATTTAGCATCGAGTTGGATAACTTCTTATCTATAAATGAAAACAAATGGGAATTTTAAAGCTGCGTTAATTCATTTGTGGGGAGATACAAAGGGACAGATACACAGCCACCACTTATAGAGCCTATGGCTACAGTGTTAGCCAACAGGTACCCACTTTAACATCCATCACACAGCGAGCAGCATTAGTATTCATTCTGATTCACGTTTCTGTCTGCAAGTTCAATATTCACTCTACTTTAAGCTCTTGTTTGGTCTTCACCAACAAAGATAAATATCAATACTCCACTATGATGCACACTACTGTGAATACGTATGGTGAGTCCAGTACGAGATCAAAACCAACATTTCAAGTGCATTTAGTCCTTCTCGATTCTCGAAGTAGGTTATATGATTTGTAACATTGTGCATTTATTTAAAACTTGATGTAAAAACAATGTGTTTTCCTCCAATATTTTATGAATATCAGTGTTTAAAAAAAAACCCTGAACATACCTCCAGGATGCACCCCTGCAACATTGTTAATGATATGCCAACATTTAAAGAGTAAAAGCAGTTTTTACAGATGGCCATTGTTATGCTAAGCTCTAGATAACATGTCAAAGGGTGAGTGTGGACAGGGAGGCAGCATCATGAGATATGCATATATCATATATATATATATATATATATATATATATATATATATCTGGCCTCTGGACCAGCTGCTGTTCACCTGACACCGGCTCCACTCTTCACTGATGACTTCTGAATACACAAAGTGGACATTCAGCCACATGTTGTACTCTGCCTGCTGCTGAAATGCACTCTGTTGATGCAATAATAATGGCCATAATTAACATTTTAATGAGAACCTATTGGATAACAGCATTATGAATGTCATTATTACCTAACCAGAGGGCTTTCGTTTTTTTATTTTTTATGACCCTTTATGTTTTTTTCTTCTTCTTGCATGCTTGGTTTGCAGACAGCAGAGCTTATTTTTATCTGGAGTTGATGGCTTGTGCAAACAGTTGCACGTGATAATAACGTTGTATTGCTCTTCCTATTACGTTAATGCTGTCGCATAATCTCTCGGTGCTTCCTGTGTCCTTGAAAGCTCTTTCTCGTTCACATGATATGGGACAAAAGCTCAGGGCGGGCGGATGCTGTCATTGTCTGAGTTCTTTATGAGCCGGCGCACAGCGGTTTCCAAGGTGAATAACAGTTCTGCACAACATCAGTTGCAGAAGGCCTCGTGATTCAGAGCAAATACATCATTTAGTGAAGCAGACTGAGACGGAGTTTGCACGTAGTTGTGCATATAATCCACCTGACCATGATATGTTTACATTTGATGTTTCATATATGCCACTGGGTTGGGTATGTGTGATATTTCTGTCGGCTGTATCTCATGTGGGAGAGTGGTACCCGGTTGATCCCACCTCTACCCATAGTTGCATGTCGAAGTGTCCTTGAGCAAGGCACTGAACCTCCAGTTGCTCCCCGGGCGCTTCACTGCTCCTTAATAACTAAGGATGGGTCAGAATAATTTCCCTAATAAAGGATACATTATTATTATTATTATATTTTTTTGTGTCATAATTCATTTTCATTAGTGCTGCTGTGTCATAATGCAAGTGTGCCGCTCAGCATATATAAGTCCCAAAGATAAAAAAAAAAATATACACTTAAACCATGAATTTCTTTCAATAAGGACAACACATGTTAGTATTTTTTTTCCCTTCAAATTATTTTATTTTATTTGCTGGCACGTAAAAAAAGACAACAATGATATAAATAGTATAATATAAATTAAATTGCAAATTTTTTTCACGTTTGGTAAAAATAGAACAAATATATTACAGGCAAATAAATACAAAAAATAAATAAGTAAGAACCTTACATGCCTGTTCACAAACAGTGTAAGACTTAGACACTGCACATCACAACCACAAACGTTTGCCAATAGGCAAAGAAAAAAGTGCTTTTCTCCATCCCTCCTGTTGGATTGTCACTCAGCCTGTGATACTTTCACTTGACCTTGATGTCCAAACTTCCGTCTGTGCTCACTCGACAGTCCCTTTAAGGCATCGACCTTCCATCTTTTACCTCCATTGTCCTTTTCCCTTCAATCTTGGGCGTCTACCGAACACGCCCATCCACGGCTGCTCTCGTGGCGATCGGTGCGTCTGCACCCGCAGAATTCCAGCTTCGCGCTGCAGCAGCTAACGCCATGCATCTCTTGCCTTCTCAAACCTTGAGGCGAACCGCTAACAATCCTTCGTGGACAGAGTTCACACCTCCTGTTCCTGCCGGGGCTGCTTGGCAACCTTGGTGCTGGGTTTGGCTTGGCACACTAGATCCCTGTAGGTCGGAGAGCGGAGGAAGCGGGGGTAGCAGTCTTTGGCCATGAGCATGTAGATCTTGTGCTGTGCCGGGTCGAAGCAAGAAGATGAAGGCATCAGCATGTTGTCTCTGGTGATGTCACGAGTTTCATGGTCGATGTTAATCTGGTGGAGAAAAAAAAGAAGGAGAAAGAACCCGATTATTTTGTTTTCCTTTATCTCGTAGGGGTCAGCAGGTGTTACAATAGCTAAGAAAGTGAAGGAAAGTGTGTTTTTGGGCCTCATCATTGAACTTTTAGGATTCGGATTGTAATCCTTTGTTGAGGTTGGTGTTTCCTTACCTCGCGTGGAGCGTCGCTGCCGATGAATTCATCATAGATTTTCTGGGCTTTGGCTTGTAATTTGGTCGTAGACTTGGTTCTCCTGTATTCTTCACAGGCAAAGTAAAACAAAATGTTCTCCTCGCTGAACTCGGACACCAGGAAGGCGGTGAAGGCACACAGTCCATCTGAGGAGAGAGACACAATTTGTTAAATTCAATTACTCACTGCACATAATGGCACCCGCAGGGGCTGCTTTCGTCTGCACGCGTCGCTAACGTCTGCGTTTACTGGAAATTGCGTGTGCTGTTTAGTGTGAAAAATGGGTGAGAAAAAAATGCTCAAATCAAGATATTTACTTACATTTGCTGGACAGGAGTTTTTCAAAGGACTTCTTCCACCGAAGGCATTCCTCCAGGGTTGGCCTGAAAATAGACAAAGCAAGATAATATTTAACCCAGAATTTTAACCAAGCACACACAGTGATCCATGTAAAAGGAAGTTGTAGTAGCATAATGTATGTGTGATGCTTACTTATTTTGCCCTATTTTGCAGCAGGATAGATTCCAAGTGGATTTTTGCAAAATGCTTCCCAGCCTTGCTTTCAGCTCCTTGGCCCTGTGAGGGAAAAGAAAATGAGAGTGAGATACAACATTTCATACCGACGAGATCAACATTTCATCCCGACGAGTGGTAAAATTCACCACACGAGGAATCCATGCGACAAAGTCTAAATATAGCACAATATAAGCTCCTCAAGTGCTCTCACACAGATGCACAAAGATACAATAATGTTGGATAAGGAGGACAACAGCCATGTGAGTGTTTGCGTGAAACTTCATGTACCTTTCCAAACAGCCGGTAGGCAGCGATGCCAGTCCTTTGCACATACTGTAGCAAGAGGTTGGAGATGGTAAGGGTGGTTTTCTCGAGTGGGTGGAAGTTAAATATCCGTTTGGTAGAGCTCAGTAGGGAGCGAGATTGTCTGTGTGTCTGGAAAGAGCCAGAGCAGAGGCTTTATAGTCCCACCTCCCCTGCTTCTGTCCTGTCATCAGCCCTCTCAGCCAATCACAGAGAGGTTGAGAGAGATAGGGAGAGGTAGAGAGAAAGAGGGGGGGAAGTGTAATTATAAAAGTCCTTGATATTCTGCGGTACAGTATGTTTTTCTTGCTTGTCTTTGAAAACACGCCACAGTGAATCTCTCTGTGTTTTCTTTTCACCCTTATCTTTCAAAACAAGTTATTTACACATGACAATTCCAGTGTGTAGATGTGAGAATATTGTGGCCAGCTTTTAGATATGTTGTACCTTTTATCATCAACTACTAATTCTTGCAAAAAAGATCTTGTATAAATTAGGATTTCAATCGATCTGTATGTATGATACAACCGTACAAGGACTGATACGGTGAACACATCTGGTGGTAACTACAATCACACCCAGCCTCTTTATGGACCTTATACAAAGGTGTTCATTCCAGGGACAGATGGGAAGGATATCTGGTATTTACTCTGTTTCATTATATTACTGTAAAAAACTGGACGTAAAGCCAACCGCTCAACATAATAAAGCTGAAGCGGAAACGTTTACCATATGGCGAGCTGCAGGTTGCTTATCTAGGATTTGTGTATCATATAATTCAGATTAGATTGGCAAGAAAATGTAAGACAATACAACAAGACTGAAGAATGCTTATGATTATTACTGCTGTATTGTGGATTCTTGCTGGCATATTTAACACAGAGAACATAGCTTATTAAAGCAATATAAATAAATCATTTTTTTGGTGAATTTGTTGTTGTTCTCTTCAACACTACAACAAGATCTTGAGCCACCAGAGGCAATACAGGATTTAAGAGCATTGACTGACCTTCAACTACAAAGGACAGTGGAAACATTGTATTGCTCCCGTTATGCAAGTATAACATGAGTTATGGGCATGAGACCCAACAAGGCCATGTGATGGATAACATTGACTCTTATCCAATACAAATAAAAAAAGTTTTTTTTATGAAATGTGATATAAACGTGTTACTTAAATCAATAAGAAGCAGCTATACTCAGGGTCTTCATTAAATAGTTTCACTTTTTAGATGAGTAAAATGACAAGAAAAATGTGTCGGCATATTCTTTTTAATTTAAATAACCAAAAGCTTAATTGTGACAGCTCAGACCAATATGTTATCTTATGCACCAAGCAGAAACGGCACAGAACAAGAACTGGTAGAGATGGAGTTAGTGTCAACAGGTAGACCCGTTTTAAAAATAGTTGCTAAAAATAGGAAATGAATGAGCCTGTTACTCAAACAGGAGGACATTGTGTTTTAGTTGGGGTCTATTTTCAGCAGTGGAATAATGAAGTGAACCATTGTGCGTTAGTGAGTATTTATGGCAGCAGGATGGTGTCTGTTGATTTGAGACAGTGTCCATGTTCATCCTAAAAATGGAGTACAACAATGATGCTCATTGATGTGTTTTATGGTATCTGAACGGCAATGCAGCACATTGAGGAATGAGCTATCCCAGGCTTTGGATGCACAATAAATTAAAACTTGTTCTCAGTAGGATGCACTCATTGTTGGTTACTTTATTAATCCCACAAGGGGAATTATTTTTTTGCTACATTAACATTTTTACATGCGGTTAGGCAATAAAATATATAAAAAAGGTTTATTATATACCAAACAATTATCAGAATAATAACATTAAATTAAATGAAAGAACAAAACAAAGAGAACAGTAGTGCAAATATGTAGCCAAACAATCGAACAAACAACAGTGTAATAGTGTTATAGTTGTGTGATTGATTTGGCCAGAGGTGGTTTATTAAGCCTTATTGCAGGAATGATGGAACCGGCCTTCTTAACCAGTTTCACCTGCTTCTGAATCTGTCGATAAGAAAACTATATAATCCAAAACAGAAAGAAAGTCATTTGTATGCGTTTTCTGGACAAGCAACCTTTTTCGGGGATAGATAATTGTGTCCTTTCAGATGCAATAGTGTTTTTTAGATGATTAGAAATTGACCCGTTACCTGCAAAGAGTCAACATTGTTTCCCCTATAATCATCCTGATTTTTTTCCTGACCTTCAAAACAAGACTTATAGCGGTGGTTGATCAGATGTCACTCATTTTTGTCATAGCTGCTCAAATGGGATGTTCTAAAAAGGTACTCGCCAAACAAGGGGTTACAAATGATGCTTTCAACAGTTGCCATGTTCCTGGGCTAGAAAGGTAGCAGGCCTAAAGGCACTTCCTGTGATACAGAAGCATTTAGCAAGACCATGAGAAGGCAGCCCTGATTAGGTTAAGTCAGCTCATGTAGACCGGATGTGAAGAACAACATGGGATGACCTAACCTGTCCAGATTCATTGTGCTGGGGAGGATTTAATTGGACCATTTTCTTTGCCAGGAAAGAACAAAGGTTTGTCCGAGAAGCCTGGGGGATGCCGGCCACCCACTCACCTACTCATACACTGTGATGTCAGCACAGTCCTATTGACGCGGCGACCCGGAAACTAAAGGATAAAAGAGTGAGGGAGAAAAGGAATCCGTGTCACATTGTTGAGTGAAGGGCTTTTCAGGTAGTTGGAGATTCACTGTCCTTGAAGCTCACTGATGCAACACACACACACACACACACACACAGTGACCTCACCTCACTGTAACACACACACACACACACACAAAAAAGGATGAGGACATGAGCAAAGTACTAGCTCTGCAGGCCGTCCCCGTGTTGTAGCATTCAACCCCTTTGTGCCAATGATAATAAATAATGGTACAAAGAGATGTGACACATGAATTAAAGCTGTGAGAGATACATATTTCTCAGAAAAAAAAAATTCCTTATCTAAGATCCAAGCAACAGAGAGTTTCATTGTTTGACCAGCCGTCTCCTAGCGATGCTGTTTGTTACACTGAGGCTGTCATGCCTCCTTTTACACTTATGATACCCGCTGAACATGTTTGGATTAATGAATCTACGATAACAGACTCTCTGTCTGGTTAACTGTGACGCTTTTAGTTCTGAGGCTGTTTGCCTCGTTTTCAGCCCTAAAGAGTGTGACTTTAGAATGACTTTGCGTGTCCCGAGTGTTTAACCGAGCCGTCTCCAAACGTAGCTCAGTGGCAGCGACAGTTAAAGTGGACGTAACGCATTGGATTTGCGGACAACCGTTTTGAAGCCTCAGGTTTGGCATTTTGTCCGTCGCCCATCTGGGTTTGACACTGCAGGCGGATGCTGAATATGAGCTTTTAATTTTCACCAAAATGTTTATGACAACACACTGTAAAAGTGTTAAAGTTCTATGAAGAAAACGTGCACAATGCCGTGGCAGCGACCTGTCAATGACTGACATCTATACAATCGGACTTTCTTTTCGGCTTCACTTTTAACCTAAACGGATTAACATGTTATGATGTGCTTCCGAGATTGTTTAAAATATGCAAACAGACTGATAGAGACACAGTGAAACATTTATTTCAATGTTATTATTTGAATGCCAGTGTTGATGCCTCCTGATGCTTCGAGGTGACTCATATCTTGAATGAGTGCACAATTGTTGCTAGAGATGTAAGTTCATTTCTTGTCGAATAGGTGAAGGATACAAAAACAGTACTACATAGATGTACTTCAGAAACGGATTTCTTTTTCTGTCAAAAATGTATTTAAGTGTTGATTTCTTTTGATCTGGTCTGAATAAAAAGATGCCCTTCATACCAGAACACTGAAAAAAACTAAACAAACAACGGAACACACTTTATCTTTAATGTGTCATGCTATAATAGTGAATAGCACCAAGGAAATGCATCACCAGACAATCCTGATAAACCACAAGTGACATTTACCTGTATGAGTGAGTCTCAAACGAAAGGTCACAACTCACTCCGAGCGTGCTTCATCACCTCTGGGACAGAATCCAGGCTCAGGCCAATTTAGGACACTTAGGTCTCAGGGCCCTAGCTTACCTCAACCCACAATTATATTCACACCATGTGCATTCAGTCTAAACCCTTTTACCTCAGGCTACCTGATATTGGAAGTCCCTTTTCATCTCTGTTCGTCTGGAGCCTGGCGAGGACCTTTCAGTTTCATGTGGCGTCAGCTGTGATGGAGGGAGAGCTCATCTTCAGCTCAGTGTGCTCCTTTCACTGCTCGCCTCCATCTGCGGAGATAAGAGAGCAGGACGGGGATCATCCTCTCTTTGGGGGATGCTGTTGCCAAGGAGACAATTACAAATACAATATAGGTCCCTGATAGCTCACTGTCACTCCCATGCCATAAACAGAGTATATGCCGAAACAAAAAGACCACCAACAGGCAAGAACAGTAAGGTTTTGTATTTTAAAAAGACAGCCTGATGACAACACGTTTTTGTGTGCAAAAACTGCCTTTTTTTCTGCTCAAAACTAGTTTGCGCGTGTCTCCTTGGAGCTAAGAGGTCAGTTTGGCCGAATTCTGTGAGCTTGTGTTTTCATTTTAAGCCATTTTAGTAAACATACTCGTTGGCGCCACCATTGAAGCCCACAAGTATTGATTGTTTAAGCACTGTGTGACATCCATCGATACATTTGCCATACCATCTGTATTAATGAGACTAAATACTGAAACATATCCCAATGCAACCAAATTCCAAACTAGTAGCTGTCAACACTAAGTCGGCATCACTGACAGCCCCCTCCCTCCAAAATTGTCATTATGAACGTGAATATATTATGAACGTGAACATATAATGAACGTGAGCAACGAACATGGCTATTGTTAGTACTCACAGGTGTGAAGCCAGCAGCTTGTGAAGGACTCAGGTAGTAATGCGCAATGAGTGCACCCAGGTAGACGGGCAGGTAGGCTTATGACTGCCCTGCAACAGCCACAGAATGTTTCCTTTTCTTTTGCCAGAGCATTTGATTTATTGTTTGCTGTCAGGATGTTGAGCAGATTTGAACAACAAAGACGTGTTTTTTAAAAGACATTACCAACCCTAATCAATATCTTTCTCGAACATACAAAAAAAAGAAGCTGAACATTATAGCTTCTATTAGGGTTGGATTTATTGCGGAGCTGTTATATTAGACTGCATTATTTTCATGAAACTGGCAACTGGTTGAATCTTTAACATGAACAAAAACTCAAAGTCATTCTTCCTTCGACAGATGCAAATCAGAATATAGATTCAGAATCGGGTCGCAGTTAGGTTTGCTTTTGAATAGATTGTTTCCAACAGGGTGAACCCGCTCGCTACTTGTGTTTCTAATAAAGATTACTACTAACTAAAAAATAAAACTATTGAGCTCTGGAGGAACAAGGTCCGACAAGGACCAGCTGTTCAATTTGCTCCGCGATGGCGATCACAAATCGCTTCCACAACACATGAATGTACACAAACAACACGGAGCAGCTGTTTGCGATGACAAACTTGAAGTTAATTGGACACGCAGTCTTACGTGTGAACCTCCAGTGTCGCTGCCAGACTGCTGATGTTCCTGTGTGCTGAATGAAACTAAATGGAGACAGAGTGGGTGAGTTCCTGCGCAGACTAAGTGTGACTTCATGGCAGAGGAAGTGCCAAAGGCACAGCAGAAGCAATCTCATTCAAGTAATTGCCCTGCATGTGTTTGTGTTGGATAAATGTGGGAAAGCCCAACATCCTAGCCTCGCGTCAATGCCACAGGAAGTGTCTGTAATGTTTCCCGGCATTACGTCGGCTTATTTGTTTGTTTTTT
Source organism: Cyclopterus lumpus (assembly GCF_009769545.1). Lineage (NCBI taxonomy): Eukaryota > Metazoa > Chordata > Actinopteri > Perciformes > Cyclopteridae > Cyclopterus > Cyclopterus lumpus. Next base: position 6,696,296 of record NC_046969.1, on the reverse strand, counting down.
TCTTCTTTTTCTGAAGGTCCCTGAGAGCGGTGACTCAGTGATGAGCAGCGGGGAAAAGCTGAAAGCTCATTTAAACCGATACATAGAAACGTTCGAGCAGAAATAAGTGAATTGCTGGGAAATTCTGGCAAATGGATCTGCAAAAAATATTAGAAATGTTTCGAATGGAGATCCAAACAAACAAAAATGATTGAACTTATTTTGGTCCTGATGCTTGTGCATTGTTAATTCATTTAGTTGTTAAGTATTATGAACATGCATGTGCGTCAGCACGTTAGACTAAAGAAATGTAACCTTGGTCACCCTTGAATAATGAAGGGTGTTATCATCATCATTTATCACATCAGTGGCATAACATTTAAAATTTGTTCAAAGTGGAGATTCATGTAAAATTGTGTCTGCCATTGATGAGACTTTCTTTCTTCCTTTTTTTTCATCATACCTTCATGTTGTATCAATCCTTTCATCTAAGTCTCACCAAGAAGGGGTTTTAAAATGCCAAACTATTCAAGAAGAACAAATGGGCCATGCAGTTCCACAATAGACAGATTACATGTTATGTTATTGCCGCCATTCATGGAAACGTGACATAAAAAAAAATACAACAACACCTTCAAATGAGGCCAAATCCCTGTTTGGCTGTGTTGTAAATGGAGCATGCGTTTACATCATGGTAGTAAACTGCAGGGTTCTGTCCTCTGGAAAAGATCATCAGAGTAATGTATATTCATAATGATAATGTATTTACCGCATGCAGCCTTGGGCTAAGTGTAAAATGCACACACACGTTTGCTGAAATCTCCTATTAAAGTATTACATATTTTCGGGAAATAAAATGTTTTATATTCCTCTGAAATAAAGAACAAAAATTTGGGTTCAAATATTTTTAAAACATTCATGGCAGTATTAGATGGAGATTTTTCTTTTGAACCCTCATAAATATGACCTTCTTCACTATTTGAACAACAAGTGCTGAGACAGTTAATCCCAGGACTCTGAACATTTGTGAAGTGGTCCAGCTTGGTCTCTGTGGGAGTGCATCAGTGCGCACAGAGGACCCTCAGGTTGCTCATCTGTCTGATCGTCCTCTGGGGAGAGGAGGAGCACGCATGGCGGCCGCCGGCCCTACCAGATGCTCACCGTGGCTGTTGAACAATAACCACCGGAGTGTGCTCCCCCCTCTGCAACACCATTATAAACTGCAACTACTCCCCGGAGGCTGTTTAGAGAGGTGGTCAGCCGAGCCTCCAATATGCAAACTGTCCGTCTCATGAATAATGGTTTCCATTAATATGCTGTTTTTTGCACTACTTCACACATAAATCACTTTACGTTCAAACATCGTGTCTCTAACTCCATTGTTATCTTTTCATGTTCCGTTTAAGTTTGCGCTTCTCGAGAATTGAAAGGGAACTGAATGGAAGTCGTAGAGATGTGGCTCGACACGTCTCGTACAGTACAAGGTGGGAGCCATGATTGTGTAGCTAGATGAGATGTCAGGAGATCAGCGAGTGGTTAGGATTCACCGTCTGAGAACCACGCATGACTTGAGCTCTTTTTGTTCCATCTAATAGCTGAAGAGTTATTACAAACCCAAAATGTTTGTGTAGGTCAGAGGATGAGCACAGCCATCAGGATTCCCCTTCATCGGACCCAAACTGTACCAATTCAATATCTACCAAGATATTCTCAATACCATCCATGCACAGGGCCAGCAGAGGTCTGTTGAAGGTGTCTGATGATGACTGGAATGGACACCCCCCCCCCAAAAAAAAGTACCTTTATTGTAAATAATGTATACATTTTTTTATATAATCTCGATAATACTGTGAATCTGCAAGGAATCCGCTGCGATATTTTGGAAAACCAAACAAAAATGTAATGCTTATAGACATTTCACTCTCTCTTTTTTGGATTATGACACAGTTTGATTAGCATCCGAAAGATTGTCGGTGGTGGTGGATTGAGCATCACCTGTGGTGATGCATTTTTATCATAGAAATCCCAGAGTCCCTGGTATCTGGAATATATCACATCAAAGTGATATATTTTGTGATGGAAAAAAACCCAAATTCTCCACAGACAAATAAACACATGTTTTTTTATGGGTGATGAAGTGTTTTCCTAAAAGCATAACCCATTGAAAGAAAACATGTTTGTACCTTGTTCCCTCTCAACATTATGCCACCTTCTAATCTGTCTATGAACGGCCTTCATGAATATCACCGCCCCATCTTGTTAACAGTAGGACACGAGTGTAGTCATCATTTCGTGCCACGTGTCATATTTACATACAGTAGTTTATTGCAGCATGCAACCAACCTTGGTAACCATGAGCATTTCACTTTTTATTTTTTACAAAAGCAAATGCATAAAACTTCTTATTTAAATAGTGTAAAATTTTCATATCCTTAACTTATTAGAAAGGTGCCAAAGTCAATCCAGAGCAAGCACATGTGCCACAGCATCTGCCCCGTCTGCGAATATTGTTTTGGTTATATTATAAGAGGAGGCACAACTGACATTATTAAGTTAACATTTCTTTTCTTCCAGAACTGCGTGACTAATATTTTTAACGACAAAACTCCTCGAGCTGCACTGGAAATAATTTCTTCTGGCTTCATTTGTGTCGTAAACGTCTGCGCTTTTACATGTGCTCTTCGTTTTACCCTGATATATTATATTATTGAATTGTGTGTGTGTGTGTGTGTGTGTCTCAGGAGGTGTGTAGTGGAGAGAGGTGGAGTGTAACCAGAGACGACCACAGTTATCTGGCTGAGCTGAAACAGATTTCAGTCATGAATAAAGCATAACTGGGATGTTCTCTCCAACAAAAGCACCTCCAGCTGTTAAATGACTTGTTGCTGGTCCTTTACCAGTACAGTTTGCCCTGGAGAAGTCACTGACAATGATTAACTGGACGGTGTTTTCTGCTGTACCCCATTGGTGGGGTTGCGAAACGTTGGACCCAGACAACAACAGGACTGATATTTGACTCTTGTCAACACACACACACACACACACACACACACACACACACACACACACACACACACACAGACACAGACACTATGAATGTACCGGCTGCCTTGGAGATCATAACAAACAATCATTAATGTCAATACCTGGGAGCAGCAGGTCCTGTTATTCCTAGAGACTGTTGTTTGTGACTAAAACAAGGGGTGACACACAAGTGGACAATCCAGTTAAATAAGGAACAGTGTACAGATTTGTGGAGATATAATGTAAAGTTAAAAGGTGCCTATTTGTAAATGTTGTGCATATTATATCCAGAAGATAATAACACATGTTGTAAGAGCCTGGAATTATTCTGGAATTGCACAGCAATTAAGCACGCACTATGTGTTTTTCCATGCATTGTCTTTTGAGGTGACCCCTCTACATTTTGCAATTTGAGTGCTAGATTACCACCTCCACCTAAACAACGGTTGTTGAATGATAAACAGTAGTTTGTTATTGTTTTGCCTCAGGCATTAATACACACCCTGGAATCTGAACAACGGAAAGTTTTTTGTATTTTTACTAGCAAAATGCTAAGTGCATTGCATGCGTTCTGCATTGCTCTTCCACTTAATCTGCACACTCAGAGCACACTCCTTTCCCCCCCAAACAGTCTACAATGAACAGTAAGCAAATTAATTATCTATATGGCAAGATAATTGCACGAAAGCAAAAAAAAAAACAATTAGGTGATGTTTTTCTTTAATGGAACTTCAGCTACTCGGCTAATTATCGGTGAAGCTTTAGGCGTCATACGCGTTTTAGAGTCATTTCAATAGCAATTTATGGAAACACTGAAATGTAAATGCTATAGTGCACCAATGGATTTGGCATTTTGGGGCCAAAATGATGAAACAACGAGCTGATTATTTGTCTCTGGTGAGCAATCAGATGCTTATTGGCACATTGAGCAAACACAAACAACCTTCTTGAAGCTGCACTTTGGTAGTCGGCCAGTCAGTGTTGGCTAGTTGCTACCTTGTTGCTGGGCAGGGAGCGTCAAGTGTGTTCATCAGAGCCGGGCTGCTGCAGCTGGACATGAGAGGGCTGAGACTCCAGTAAAATGTGCCGTTAAACCAAACAATGAACACGGCTAAAACGCTCCATAGAGCTGCACACCATGCAGGTGCACAATTCTCTGCGGCTGTATCGTTATACATACATCATGTAAAGTACTTTAACTTTGGTGTTGAAATGATGGTATAATAAACCAATTGTTGTAACATGGACAGTCAACTTTATTTTGTGGTTTTCCCTTGCACTGATTCCTGTCCTGCACGTCCTCCCTGTGATCCATCGTCACGGCAACGCTGCACCGTGGGTATTGTGTTTTCTATTGGTTAAGGAGACCGTAGATATATTGCAGAGCTGTAGAAAGAGATTGAGTGGTACTGATGTCACTGGTCTGCATTGTGTTCAAGATGAAAATTCGGCCTTCTTATTTTGTCATAACCAACGATAAGTTGGACCGGTCATCAACACCAAAATTTAATGGACATATAATTCCACAGTGGTTGAGCCCCAGATACGAGTTGAACTGTGGACAAAAACAATGCTATAAATGTTTGATCATTGTTCGGCTTTTGGTTTTTCATCTTTACTTTGTGACTCATTATTCTTAAAGTAGCTCCAACATCTGACAAAATATTAAAAGTTTCAATGTTGACCAAAGTTCATTTCCAATAGAAAATCCCTGCATTTCTGTCCTGCTCATTATTCCAATAGAATGTTAAATACCAGAAACCAGACATTACAATCCTAAATGTCTTATATCCAAAAAACGAGAGAATCACTCTCCAGATTGCGTTTCTGTTTCTTCTTCTTCTTCTTCTTCTTCTTCTTCTTCTTCTTCTTCTTCTTCTTCTTCTTCTTCTTCATCTTCTGTGGTCTCATTTTAGTTGTAAACTGCCATTGGAAATCGAGGTCAATCCGTCTATCTGATGAGTGAATGAATGCATTTTCATATCTCTAATAGCCTTTTGATATTATGAGAATGAGGTCACGCAGCACACAAAATATAGATGCAGATTCATTTTTAATCTCAAAATATAGCGGGGAGGTTACATTCATGTGGAACACAGTAACATACCATATAGGGTGATATGCCTTTCAGCCAGTTTGGTTGCATTTCAAACAGCTTGACCTTTACGGTGCACATGCAATAAAGAAAAATATTTGTCTTCCCTGAAATCTTTTCAAATTGTCTTATTTTAAAAAAAGGAGTGCAAATGCCGAGGGAGCACATTTCAAACAGTGTCATGTTAATGAAATTTTTTGCAGACATTTTCAAGTTGAAAAGAATATCAAAATAGTTATTCAGAGTATTGCATCATGCTGAAAATTGTTTAGGAAATTTGCACAACACGTTTTTCAACAGATTATTTGGGGGTCGGGGCTGTCGCTTTCAATTCACCACTAGCAGGAGGCCAATGTTTGATATCTAGTTTAATGAAGCACTGCATGCTCATTAGGCGGTACATTCTAGCAAACTAATTATGTAATAAATTGCAATTTACATTTTTTATTTTAGTCCAATGACATTGGCCTGAAAAAATGAATGATAATAAATCATCAGATAATCCTTGTCGTCAATGAATGATTGTTCCGATAGGATGCACTCTGTACACACACACACACACACACACACACACACACACACACACACACACACACACACACACACACACGTACAGAAACAAGTTCACAGATGATAGCACGTTTCTGCTTCCCGAATAGGAGTGAATTGAAAACAAACCCAACCCTTCATTATACTCATACACATAGAATACCTGCAAGAGTTTACAATACACAGGATTATGTAGTTATATCAATATCTAAGTGCAATCTAATTTGGCACAGTTTCAGATAATAGGTGTTCACTCATTTCATTGTTCAACGTAAACACACAAACTACCCTATTGATCTAGCCACCTGCATACGACGGTGTCTATTTCCTAAAGAACTGACGATAAGTAAAGGTAGTGCTGGGCGATCAAACCGTAATGATATTTATCTCCCTACATATTTCTTTCCTGATGAAATAAATGAACACAGAAGCCTACTTTTAGTACACACATTTTCTTTTTAACGAGCATTGGCTGTATCTGATATCTCTTAAAATAGTGTGTGATGAATATAACTCGCGTAATATATCGCGTAAAGGTCATTTTTTTTACTGTGATTGTATCTTTAAAAGACATATCGCCCAGCACTAACTGGAGGTAAAACAATTAGCTTATCCTCATCAAATCTCTTCTGTACTGAAGAGTGCAGTCCACCAAGACACTTGGTTTCTAGAGAGGTTGCATGCGTGGAGCTGGTGAGGACAAAGGAAACAGTCAAGCATTGTCGCCCCATCCACCCTTGCAGATTCACAGTATTCAGAGATGATGTCAAAGGGTTAACTCTGGATTTTACAGTGTAGGTCCAGTTTGACCTCGTCTGTGGTCTTCGTCAGATTCAAACAGACCTCCGCTGACCTTGAGCGTTCGCCCGGTTTATCATTTCCTGGTACATCTTGGACCTGAGGAATCGTGGGTAAGAGTCTTTCTCCATGAGGCTGTAGACTTTAGCTTGGACTTCGTTGAGGCTGGTCGGGGACGGGTCCTCCAGGCTCTGCTTGGTCTTTTCTCTGGTGCGGTAGTCAATGTTTACCTGACGGGATAAGGGGAACAAACATTTTCTTAAAAAAGGGCAAGGGTCCCTCATAGTAATTTATACATGGCATCGTCTGTTCTGCACACTCTACATAACCTGACCACGATTGTTACTCTACCAAACCTTATGAAACCTTAAAGACGGCATGTATCAGATCAGAAAACACTCATTTGGGAATATCAAATGACCGAATGTGTACCCAAAGCACCTAAACCTTTTTTGTTTTTGTCGCATAGATTTTTGGGAAACAGTGTCCCTCTTTTGGCGATTGTGAAAACAGTGAAAGGTTGACGACGTCTTACTTCCTCTTTGTGAAAAGGAAACAGCAGTGTTTATAGTCTCAAGCTGATATCACAATCACTAAATATTGATCTAAAAAAATACTTTTAGCAAGCATCATTAGGTAAAAGGAAAAACACATTAAGACAGCACACACACACAGACACACACACACACACATAAACACACACACACACACACACACACACACATACACAAACACACCTCTCTGGGGGCCTGAATATCGATGAACTCCTGAAAGATCTTGTTTGCTTTGGACACAAGCTTGGTTGAGCTTTTGATTTTTTTGTACTCCTCGCAAGCCATCCAAAACTCGATATTCTCGTCACTGAACTCCGACTTGAGAAATGTCCGGAAGGCAGCCAGACCATCTGGAAAGCACACATGAATGAGACGGTAAGGACAGGAGGTAAAAACAACAAAAAGCACTTCAAAAACGGGATTGATATATGCAGCATAGCACCCATTTCTGTACAGCAGGATCATCATCATCACCATCATCATCATCATCGTAGAGTAGCTTGATCATGTCACAATACCCTAATATTTTTTGCAGTACGTATACACACTCTTGTTCCCTGATGCGGGAAACGTCTCTCATAACTAGAACACAACAAAATTAGAACAAAAATCGCTTTTTTTTGCTGTCTTCACCAGTCAAGATAAGTGATCAATTAATGTGCTCCCCACTGATAACAGAGTGGAAGGGCATGTTTTTCTGTGGGCTCATGTCACACTGACATGTTATTTCCACCCGTCTAATTTCTGCTGTTTACCTAATAAAGCTGGGCAGAGCGGAGGGGATGTTCCTTCTGTGCATATTCACAAATATTACTCGCATAGAAACACACATGAGCGTATACATAACAACATGCAGGTTTACATGGGCACAGGGCTACTCACACACACACACACACACACACACACACACACACACACACACACACACACACACACACACACACACACACACACACACACACACACACACAGGGCTGCTGTTTGATCAAGTAGACAAGTAACGGGGAGTCTGACAGCTTTTACAGCGTTCCCTCTTGTCTACTTTAACTTATTGGAAAGCTTATGAAAAGGTTTTTCTCCCTCGTGACACACTTTTCCAAGACCAAGGGCCTCTGCTGAGAATGCAAACTTGGGATTACATGTGGCATATTTCCTTTAAGTCATAATAAATCTGAATTGACATCCAAAATGAATTGATAAAAACATTAACACATGTATTTGTTTTAAAATCTGGTATATAAAAAATATATAAAAAACAACAACAAAAAAACACTTGATACCTTATTTTAAGCTGAATGGCCTCGCAACCCTTAACAGGATGTGTGGTTAAAGATAATGGACTGAATGGTCCGAATGGACCGGACAGCTAATCAATCAACTTAAACACATAGTGGTTGGGCTTAAAATAAAGATTAAACTAATAACACTTTGAACAAGTGTTGTTGTATCCCAGAGCATATTCACACAAATTAATTTACATTGCAGTCAGTAGAGGCTACATGGTGTGTTATGACAAGCATAAAAGCAAGAAAGGCGTTGTTATTGGACGCTCCATGACTCAAATTGTTTTGGTAATCATACAACATATGGTGAGACGACAATCGACTCCTTTCACATTGGCGCATGGATTGGCATCGTCATTCGATTTGCCGTTTGTGTAAAATATTTGTTCAAACTCGTAAAAAAACATTGCCCAAGCGCTCTAGTTATAAAAGAAATAAAAACTCCACGGGGCTCTAAAATCGGTTTATGAAATAGATTATTTGACACAAGAGTAGACACAAAACCAAGGCTCTTAGAGTATTACGGTTAAATGTAAATTTCATTGTAAACTGAACATATTCCTATTTCTTGCACTGTGTTTATTTGTCTTATTGTCCAATGTTATGCACCACCCTTGGACATACACATTCCTTGTGTGTCCAACATACTTGGCAATAAATGGTTCTGATTCTGATTCTTTCATTTGGAAAGGAGAGGGACTGAAGGTTTGTTGCTTGGCAGGTGGTGAGACTGGAGCAGTTTGGACATGTCTTCCCAGAGCAAGAAACGACAGAGAGACAGAAGAGGGCATCCAGGAGGCAGGCGGACTGAGTTGAGGCAAATCTTGACCGTAAGCCGGGCCTCCAGCTGAGAAGGTCTTATGTCAGAGCATCAAGGGAACTTGGTGAACTGACAGGAGGCTGACCAGACACTCAAACACACCAGAGACATTAGGAGCAGCTGGGATTCAGCTGGGATTCATGTGGACGATGAACAGCAGATGGGGCTGAGACAGTCAGTGGAGACTCAGTCGTTATATTATTGAATAAATACATTGTAGCTTAGCCTAAAACGATGCTGTTGTGCTAAGTTCTGGAAGACGCTGACATTTTGTTCTCACTCTGGATATCACCCTTGACTCGAATACAAACTGTAACCCTGATACAATGAGCTACAAAAAACGCTTATCAAGCACACACAATGTTCTTGTACTAACAAGCCGTGTAAGCCAGCTGACAGTGTGCACAGGTCGGGGCCCCCAGCAAACACACAATCAGCTCTACACAATGAAGAATAAGTCAGGTCTAATTGGTATACACACTATCCCTCATTTTGAATTAAATTAAGGCCTAAGTGAATATCCTACAAAGGGAACATTCAGTACTGTGTTCCTATTGCTTTGACATAAGTTATTGTAGTGTGTGTGCGTGTGTGTGTTCATGTACATGCTGTGATTCACCTCTCTAATGTGTGGTCAATTGGAAAAGGAAACGCAGGTGTGTCACGCCTGGGGAGGGCTCTATTCTTGGCTGTGTAACAAACTATGTTTTGTGGAGCAAAGGTGTTATGTCAGAACCTTGATCTGGACAGAACAGATAATTGTCATGTGAGTGCTGGGTGTTTACAGCTTTCTTTTAGTCTGGGCCGGCTGTCTCTCATCCCTATAATCACTTTGATGACAGACAGGTGTAAAACTTGGTGCATCCTAGTTTTGCAAGCTAAGAAAAGTTTCGACCGAGAACAAAACTAGGCAGTTTCTTTTCTGAAAAAGACACTCCAGGCATCACAAAAACAGCACGTTTTTGTTTCGGCAGTCATAAGTAATTGGTTATGAAACCAATAGAATAAACCCCACAAAAACAAGCTTTTTTTCTTTATTAAAGAGACATCCATCAAAAGCATTTTTTGCATTAAAAGGCAAAGGAAAGTGCTGGATGGAGCCAAGTGGGAAGAAAGGACTTTGTAGTCACATCTCTCACATCGCTGACAATGATTGAGTGTCTTCCACTTGTAATAATCAAATGGCAGTGACAGGATCAGAAGACAAATGACAACAATTCTGAAAGGAACCCTGTGGAGTTTTCTTTTTGATAAATCAATTTAAGGAAGCAACATTTTGATCATAACTTTTAGTTTGAGGCATTTGCAAAGACAGTCAGATTGCTCGGCCCGTTATTGCTGCTTGAAATGTTGCTGAGGTAGGCGCAAATATACAGACACACACACTCACACACATACACATATACACACACACACACACACACACACAAACACTGTGCTTTAAAGTTAGATTGTACATTTTATATATTTGTGTAGTTCAACCAAAGCGAGACATCTGATAATGTAACATTGGGTTCAAGCCAAGGTAATTATTTCAATTAATTAAGAAAAAAATAGGCAGATCGACTCATAATGAAAATAAGTTAATGGCATCCCAAGCTTAACATGTTTCTTCTTCATGAAACATCTGCAAGTAGTCGGATTTAATAAGCTGCCAATATAGTTATTTCCACTCTGCGTATGTCAGTGAACCAGAATAATTATTTAGAAAAAACACGTAAAGGATTTGAGACAATGGCGTCTCAGGTAGAAGGTAGAAAAGGCACACTTTTCCACAGGAGAGACGATTATAGGATATCATTTACATTTTTACAGTTTTTTACAATTGAATATACATTAAAATCAAAAGTATTACACAATTATCCAAACCGTACAGTCAAACTCGGCCCAGATTTGCACCACTATAAGCACAATGTCTGCCTCACACTGTTTGCAAAACAATACACACAGTGATTTGAAAAACACTAAACACACTTCTATCCATTACACACAGAAGTATATCAAGATGTCACTTCCTTGCAATTCCAAAGCACTGAATGGCAAATGACCACGCCTCTGTGCCAATTGATTAAACACAGCAGTCAGGTGTGCAAACACAAGATTGCTTAATTGCAGACACACCAATCAGGTTTATTAAGCACAATGAAATGCAGCAGGTGAGTTCTATCTTCAACCAAGGAGGGTGATGCATGAAAACTGGGACATTTTTTGTTGTTGTGAATCTCCATGTTGACTAATTTGAGTATATAGAGAAAATAAATGTATATTTTCATCAGTCTGCAGCATTGGTCTTGTGTGGTGTCTAATGCATACTGTTCAAGTGTGTTTAGTGTTTTGCAAAAAGTGTGAGCAGACATTGTGCTTATAGTGGTGCAAATGTGGGCGATGTTTTGCACTTTCTGTGTAGAATTGCTAAAAGTGTTGTAGGTTTTCAATAGCAGTGTGTAACTGGTCCAAACCAAATAAAGTCATATGCAACGTGTGTGTTTTTCATGTGGTAACAAAATATGATTTTGATACATTAGTGTATAGTTTTTACAAGAGTGTTTCATTTTGCAAAGGGTCTGAGGTGTTTTGCTAATTGGGTTTTTGGGTGTGCTAATTATGTGTACTGTTTTGAAAAACAAAACAAAATCATGCTTAAGCAATGGAGAAAAACTGTAAAAACAAAACAGGCTTGAGAAAAAAATGGGCAGATCGACTCATCGGCAGTGAATGTTCTATCTCCTGAGATACAGGTAAAAAATAAATAATTGTTTGATGATAAAGAAGAATAACAGGCCGGACAAATTGAAGGAGACAAGGGCCATCTGTTGACCCCATATGAGAGACTTGCTGCAATAATTCATAAGCAATAATCCATGATGGAATATGTCCAAGAAATGAGTGTCAAAGTGAGGACATCCAGAACGGACTTTTCCCCTGAGGCAATTCATTTTTTTTTATTAGGGCTGTACCGAATACTTCATAACATTCCTGTTTTCAATCAACATTTGATGCGGTGTACCTTTTCATGTTTATTCATTCCGTACATTCTGTATTTCTAATAAGGTAATAATCAGGCTATACTAATATTACCAGTATTATACTATTTGAAGAATTAGATTTCAGTGGATTTCAGTGGTATCTGAAAAGATAGATGCAATCTAGTCAAAATTTCTATATATCATGTAACACAACATTCAGCTACAACCCATATTTGTTGGTGTTTAACCTTTTCAAAAATATCATTTCCACTGCGGTCCAAACACGGTTTGCTCTCCCCTCCTGTATTAACTGGGCGGTTTAGAGACAATCTAACAGCACCATTATATTTATACAATCACAATAACATAAAATCCAATTTTTTTCTTTTTTGTATGTGATGGTTTATAAAAACACGTCAACAGACATTTGAAGCTTCATTCAAAATGATCTATAGAATCTTATAAATCTTAAAAAAAATTGATGTGGGTGAATGGGCATCCACAACATAGTTATTGTAGTAAATAATTGGTCATTTAAAGCCTTTTTAATGAACGCTGTGAAAGGTTCCAACACATGATTTAAACACTTTTGAGTGAGGCCCATTCACATCAACAGATGAAGGAAAATAACTGGATTTCGGTTATTAGTGCATTTTAAGGATTCTTTAAAGGATGTAATAATTTATATCAGGACTATTCGTGTAATAGTATATCATCTGCTGAGTTACAGACAACTCTTTCCAATGTAAGTCTTTTGGCACCTGTGGCATCACGTGACTTGTAGTTCCACCGTTTGGCCACTACATAGACTTTGAATCAGAATCAGAATCAGAAACTTTTATTAGCCAAGTAGGTTTACACCTACAAGGAACTTAGCGTGGTGGGTGGTGCAACATGGGACGTCAGACATAACAAACAACAACAAGCAACAACAGTAGACAACAAATAAACAATCAACAAAGTGCAGACGAGACATAGAATAACATGTAAAATGTAAAATGTACAGTGTAAGATAAAGTGCTTCAAAGGCTTGCTCTCTTTCTGGGATTTTCTTTCTCTCCAAAATCTCAAAAGAAACTGAGATAAACAACAACAGACTTGGGTCAACTTTGTCTGATCACAAGTCAGTACAGTTATTAAAGCTCCAAATAATACATCAATGCCTTTCTTATTGCACCTGCCTGTGGAATAGTGTTCTGTATCTGTTATTGTTTTCCAAATTGCTTATGGCACCTATTGAGCCATGGTTTCTGTCACTGCTATTGCAAAATAGACATTTGTTTTATAGTTTACTCAAATGACCTTGTTCTCCAGAAAAGTACTATCAGAGTTTTTATATCAATCATACACAAATCATATCAGGTGGAACAGTTCTTATAGTCTCCCTGCTTCCAAATAAATATTTTTCTTTTAATCCAAGTTTAAATGTCTTTTCTTTCTGGTGCTCAAGACAAGTATGTTGAGAGGCAAAGTGTAGTATTCACGTCAATTTAAAAAAAGGAGCACGAGTGTGTGCGTGAGTGTTTCTGCACACGCTCTGAATCCACCTGTGTTTTTCTTTCATCTGTCAGCCCAAGTGAATGGCTTCACAAAGCTTGTTAGCAGACACAAAATAAACACGCGTCTCGTCTGTGCAGATGGATGTGTGTGAGTGAGTCTGTGCCAGTGAGCGCTTGGTCCATGGGGAAGGTCACAGACATGTGACTCATGATGCGGGAACACAGAAATGAGACCCTTACATAAGATGCGCTTGGAGTGGGGGAAAGGACTACCACATGAAAGTGGCATTCATGTTAATGATCGCGTGGTACGTGACCTGCGCAGTGGTGACTTGTGTAAAATAGAACACGTCTACTTACATTTGTGAGAGAGGAGATGATCAAACGATTCGGACCACCGAACAACCTCATCCGTTGAAACTCTGACGGAGGAAAGACAAAGGACAAGATGCTCACCAACCACGGTGCTTTAATACATTTTTAACACAAGATGGTACTGTATTTATTATTAAAGGGCAGCAGATTTTGATGTATAATTTACCCTCTACTCATAGGCCATCTTGTAATTGTAAAATCTGGTTCAATTTAGAGAACGATGAATGGAGGAAGGAGATGAGATAGAAGAAAAACTCTGCAAGTGGTGAACACGTGATGGGATAACACAGTATCGTGGCGATTAGGAGGAAGCATTAGCATTATTGTACCGCTCCATCTTTGGAACATAAGGCTATAAGCAAAGCGCATTCTCGTCAACATCAAAGTTCAATAACGACATCTCTTAATAATATCCAATATAAAGTTAAATTAATGATAGGATTTTGTGTCCGAGCACATTGTTGAATTACTTGGTTGCGCTGGCTGACAAACAAAGGAAAACACATTTTCTTGGAGGTACTTTAAATGTCACGGGGCTTTAATTGACCACACACATTCTGTGCACTTTGTTGTATATACAAATTAAGGCATTAATGCCTCTCCTAAATTATCTCATTTGCTGAAATGGTGTTGCTTAATATATTATTTAAATTATGCCGAGGGCAGCTAAAGTTTAAACCAATTAAATGACTCTGAGAGAAATGTTCCTCTGTTGGCATACATGTGCAATGGCCTTGTTAACTGTCAAGGCTGAGAGTAAAACAAATAATAAATTGTATCACATACATTTTTAGTAACAACAGAAGGTTGAATTGCTCATTTATGTTGCTGGCTATCTTGGCTGAGAGGACAATACATTACATTGGACATCCCACTAAAATACTAACATCTGAAAGAATACTTCAGGTCTTTCAAGAGTTTTAAAATCTTGAATGTAGGTTCATAACGCGTCCAAGCTCTGAAGGCCAAGTGTGGTGTCTGGCGAGTTATGTAACACAGCACAAGCGTGGGATTTTGCAGTCCCAAGGAAGTAGGCGCAGGATTTATTGGCCGACTCACTTCAGACACCTGGCAGTGGTTTCGTGGGCTGGAGGCAGGAACTCGGAGAAGTCGCTGTAGGAGTCTGATTTGTTGGATAGGCAGGCTAGTCGGGTCTTCATGGTGCTGATTCTGCGGAAGAAAACACACAATACTTAGGGGCAAATTCACAATAGGATCGTGCTCAAAGCACCCGCATAGGGTGAATGGCACCAATAACTGCGCTGCCAAGCAAATACCATCACATTTGCATGTTTAGAAAAATAAGTGTACATTTAGTGTAAATCTGCTCTTTTCCATGCAAATGAGCCTCAATCCCAAAACAGTGCAATCTACAAAGATCAGGGCTAATAGCCATATGCAGTACCAGTCAAATGATTAGCGACTACAAAGAGTTGGTGGCATAGTCTGTATATAAAGGAGAGTTCATCGCCGTGACCCCACCCAGTGGTTTGCGGACTACAGTTTTGAAGCCTCGAGTTCGCCATATTGTCAGTCGCCATCTTGTTTTGTTGCAACCAAACTGACACGAGAGGGTGAAGCCGAATGCCTTCTGACAAAGAAAACATACATACAGATTGAGATGTTGGCCAATGGATGCGTTTGTCACAACAACAAAATGTGTTATTCAATTTCACAGAGAGGCAACGTTGTGTCCAGTAAGTTGTTGGTTCAGATACCAAAAAGCAGCTCCAAATAATATGTGTGTGGAAGGACCAAGACACCACAGAAACCATCGCCAAGAAGTTGCATGAACATGAACTCAAACTGGGAAACAGCAATTATATTCAGTACATGTGATAATAATGCTAAGAGCTTGTAATCAACAAATCCAATAACACTGTAAAATGTATTTTAATTGTAAACTCAGCACCATCAAGAAAACGTCATATCTGAACTGTTGCCAGGCTGGCTAATCTTATGTTTATGCTTCATAAACGAGTTGGGCTGCACCTTTAGCAGTTTTTGGCTTAACAAAAATAAATAATAATAATAATAATTCAAAGACAACCACACAAATTAACTGAATGTTGAAACCAAATGACTCATATCTCGGTGATCTTTGGTGCAGATTTTGGTAGATATGTGTGCAATCTTTGTGGAATCTTTTTGCTATCTGGCTTTTTTCTGATAGCACCGAGATACGGGTTGCTAGTTCCGGAAACGTGAGCTGACTCCTGAAGAAATTCTGATTATGATCATTTAATAATTATTTGAGTTGGTGTTTGAGTTGTGTTGAAATGGCTTACTAATTCTTGTAGCCCAGGAGCTGTTGTTTAATTTGATCTCTAACACCAATATATTTGCTCATGATTATTTTAATGTTTTACACAGTTTAACCATAATGTGCCATAATGTGTCAATATCCCTCTTTGTAGGGGGCTCGGTGTTAGTGTTAGGGGTTTTGTCCCTTTACAATAAATTAGAATAAATTAGAATGTATCGACTCCCACTGTGAAATGTAAGTGCTGTATGAGTATTTTAGCCTATGTATAAGGAGACCTGGTGAATAAACTGAAGATGCAGAGAGATAAGGCCAGCTGACAGGACTGGACTGGAGGTAGACAACAGGTGCAACTGCATTATGCAAGAAGCTGAATTAGTATGCCTCAATCAGCGGGAAGCTTCAAACCCAGCTGATATCCAAATTCACACCCTGATAAAGTTTCTTATTTAAGTGTATTTTGCAGAGTTAAAGAAAACCTCCTACACAACAATTCATGATTGAGTACTAAGGGCAGCACCATCTCCAATAATCTCACCAACACTATCCAGCTTGCATGAACTTAAATTATGCTTTGCAGATGATGTACACTGCACCTATCAAAGTTCTCATTGTGATAGAACATTACCCACCAACATGCATCATTATTAACAATCAATTATTTATTATATTATTAGTTTGCCTAGGAAATAAAAGCCCTTCCAGGATGATTATCTCGTTGGAATGTTGCAGCTGAAAGGTCTAAACCCAGATCATATCACAATATGTGAACAGTCTCTCTGCAACGTTTGACTTCGATAAAGTGAAGCAGAACAAAGTTAGAGAGAGTTTAGTACAGAGAGTTCAGGCGAGGTCTCCAAAATGAGCATTTGGGCACATTTTAAATTTTCTCATGTACCAAACCATATATTTCACTTGTATACTACTTATGGTGTTCAATACATTCAAATACAGCAGTTGTTGGCTTAAAAAATAATAATTCAAAGACAACCACACAAATAAACTGAATGTTGAAACCAAAGGGCTCATATCTCGGTGATCTTTGGTGGAGATGGATTTTGGTAGATATGTGTGCAATCTGTGTGGAATCTTTTCGCTATCTGGCTTTTTTTCTGATAGCACAGAGATACGGGTTGCTAGTTGCGGCAACGTGGGCTGACTCCCTCTATGTAGGGGGCTCGGTGTTAGTGTTAGGGGTTTTGTCCCTTAACAATAAATTAGATTGTATCGACTCCCACTGTGAAATGTAAGTGCTGTATGAGTATTTTCAAATGTTAACTCCTTTCTAACAAGAACAATATATAAGTTTGATTAACATAAAAACAATACATTTGCCATTGGAACTATGAGCCAGATAATCTTTGAATGTGTTTCGATCAAAGATACAAGATAAAGGCGTTAACTAGTTGGGTTTCATTTTTTTCAACATTTTGAAGCGTTTCAATCTTCTCATTTAACTCTCATAATTGTTTTCCCCAAAGTGTCAAAGAGCTTGCTTTGTGTATATAACCTCTGCTTAATCATTTCATTGAGATCAAGATCTCTTCTGAGAAACCTGAGTACAGCAGAGAAAAAGAAAAACAAAGATAGCTAGTCAAAACAAAAACCCAAACATAACCAGATAAGCAAAAGAACATAAGGTACAAAGAACACAACAAGACATAACAAAAGCACACACAGCATCAGTGACAATCCACCTAAATAGATTTGACATTAAACGTTATAAATCGGCCAGTGGAAAAAGACATTACACTTTTTATTAAATCATCTCCAACTCCCTCACTTCATAAGGGTCAACGTAGCGGACGCCAGTGTTCCCACGTTTTGTGACGGATCTGTTTCGTAAAAGTTTCCCCGAGAACTCCAGTGGACGATAACCAAAACAACATCTATCTGTTTTCATCCATTCACAGTATTTGTCCATTCACTCCGAGTGTTCCTGGAGGATTCCTGTCTCTTGGATGGCATCCTTGCAGCACGTCGAGTGGATTGTTTTGATGCTTGAACCTTCAATTGGGAACATTGCATGAAATGTACTGTTTATTAGCCACCTGAAAGCCATTTGCTTGAGTTAGTGGACTCTATTCACATGAATGCCAAAGCTATTTAAATTGTCACTTTGTGTCCTCCGTCTTACTCTGACAATTTATTATGCGTGTGTGTGTGTGTGAGAAAGAGACATTGGATTAATATTGGATTAATATGAACATTCTGATATTGCCTTTCAATGAAAATTGGATGGCGGTCTGCTTTCATCGTGTGTGAGCACTAGAGGGATATATAAATTTGCATATGAGCTTAAAAAACAAAAACATAATAGACACCTGACACTCTCCGGTGAGGAGGGAGCATTTGTTGGCTTTTCAGTGGCGAGTGGTTTACATGCTCTTTCTGAAGCTTTTTCCAACCGATCAATAATACATCAATCAATTAACACACTTGTTTTTATTGCACGCTGTTTGCCCCAGAAACTGCCACGTTATGTATTAGATGTTATATACAAAACAGATGCACTGGACTGGAGGAGTTTGTATGTCAACTGTGCTAGACATAATCTCAAGGTACATTCAATTTTCTAATGTGATGAGTTTTTTTCAGAGGATTATTACACAATGTAGCAGACCATGTATGCGTTTGACGATCACCGGCGGAGGGTTGAGTTTTACATCAGATTTGTGGAAAGTTATGAAAAAAGAGCCGTTAGGAGGATTTTCTCACACGACGACGGCAGGAATTCCAACACCTCCTACATTAATACTAATTAACTAATTAACACCAATACTAATTCAGGACACGTCGTTGTTCTTAAAGCCACTACAGACAGGGAGGCAAAATTAAATAAAGTTAAGGGTGAAATGCACACTGAAGGTCATAGAATCACACAATGCAAAGGGTTATTGAAGAGCATAAATAACCTATAACATACACGAGTGAAATATTGGTGGGAGGGTAATGCGAGAAAACAGGTCACCAAACCACTCAAATTTATTAGAGACATCTTCCGGAGAACTTCTGGGATTTTTTAAACATTATTTGGAAACAGTCGTTAAAGTTAGAATGAGGAACTTACATTTTTTGTGTTGATTTTGATGAAAACTGTTGACAAGAAAACTTATAATTTTACTGCAACAGGGTCTGGGCTGGTTTTTGCTGGAGTCTTAAGCTGATGGCTTTTCGGGGGAACCTGCATGATCTTTTTCAGGATACGCCAGAATCCGACCTGATGGCACAGACTATATATGGCAACACTATAAATGAATAGCCACTCTTCTTGCTGGTGGTCTCGTTTCCTTAGGTTTGGTCATGTCGAGGCATCAATGTTAAATCAAGACAGTTTCATAACTAGTTAAAAGTTTCCCGTAACAAAACCATCTCACCACAAGGTACATTTAGTAGCTTTTGAACTTTTGATGCACGATTTGCTAGCTAATGATGAGTGAGCAAAAGCTCTAGAAAAGATACACAAATTGATTTTGCGGTTTGAGTTCATTTCAATTATATCAATTAAGATGTATCTTCTGAGGACCATGACTAATACAATCACATGCCTCGTTACTTGTCTTGCCTGGCTCCTGTTGACGGCTTCATCTTAGTCAAATTCTGAATTATGCTCATTAGGGTCCTCGTCCTTTAAGCCGCGCATTGCCATTCATGGATTGTATAATTAGATAGAGTCATAATAGGTAAAACAATTGGGAGATTATTCCATGCAGATTGTATATGCATCAACACACTGCAATTAGTGCTTTGAATTTCATGTAAAACATTTGGCCTTGAATCCTTGTGTGGCATGGACAAATGGGAAAACTGGCACATTGTACGGCAACTTTAGTAGATTAATATTGGAAGAGGGAAACAGCCTTCAAGAATTTATGAATGTCGAATTAGTATGCACGTCAGCATGTGCCTTTTTTATAGCAGACAAAGGTCATCAAGTGAAGTTGATGAGGGAACATATTGATAAATCCATTTGGTGTGTGCCAAATTGTAAATAACATGATGCCGGACCTCTCTCTCCCTTCACTCCTGTGGTGCCTTCTCTCCTCGTCTCTCTTGACAAATCTGTATCTCGCTGACTGTTGTGAGCTAGATTCTTCGTCTGCAGTGTGGCGCAGACACGTGCCACTGAGCTATTTATAAAATCCCTGACAAATCCATGTAGTCAGGAGGAAGCAGTGCATGTTCTATTCAGCCATGCAGCAGGGCCGGCTCCTGGAGGAAAGATGCTAAAAACAGCAACGGCACTTTAATGTCTTAGATATACACAAGTGTGCGTCATGCATCTTAAAGTACAAGCAACATCCGACCTCTGATGTCTGATGTGCCTGTTGGGGTTGGTGGATTGAGAAGTCAAAATCTAGATCAGGGAAGTAGTGTCGGAGTGTGTGTGTGTGTGTGTGTGAAGATCTTCTTTGATGTTACCTAAGTTGGTGCAATGCAGATTTTCACATTTCCTTCTGTTTCCTCATTTCTGTATGCTGACAGAAGACACCCAGCAGTTTCATGACTATGTGTTAGCTGACAAAGTGATTATGAAACGGGGTTTGTCTGATGAGAAGATTCATCTGCACAGAGAGGATTCAAATGAATGTGCTATGCAATATCATCTGCGGAACTATTGCACAAAAACGTGCACAGTAGTGGCAGTAATGATGAATAGAC
Source organism: Cyclopterus lumpus (assembly GCF_009769545.1). Taxonomy (NCBI): domain Eukaryota; kingdom Metazoa; phylum Chordata; class Actinopteri; order Perciformes; family Cyclopteridae; genus Cyclopterus; species Cyclopterus lumpus. Next base: position 6,675,429 of record NC_046969.1, on the reverse strand, counting down.
GTATACTAAACTGTACCCAGCACACGGTGACGCGTGCATGAATGAAGTGCACTTATTTGCTCCGACGTTGGCGTTAAAGGCCACGTGTGGTCTCGTGCCATCTCTCAAGTGGGAAGAAGAACGTCTTCAGGACAGGTTACATCCCTCCTGGGTGCACCTTAAAATAGCAACTCTTTCAAGCTGAATGCTTGAACACTGTAGGTTGCGCCCAGTTATAGTAGATCACGTTTTTGTCCTGAATCTGGGTCAACCTTCCAACAGACATCCTGCTGTTTTTAGAGGTTTTGTAGTAATACAGTGCTGATAAAGTATATAATACAAAAACACCGCTACTTCCACTACTGTGGTTACTATTACTAGTATTCACGCCAACTAAAGTATCACCAACTAAACTAATAAAAAAAAACAATACATAAAACAATTCACACATTTTTGTAAATGTCTACTCCGGTCTTCTAGAATAAAGCCTTTGCTGCTTTCCCACAGCCTCACTTATTGGGAGCTGTCTCTCAGATATCCATTAATTGATTATAATTCATGGGCTGGTTCATTAATTCACTCACTCACTGTCAGAGTCTCTGCGCCCTCCACCTCTTCACAAACATTGAAACAGGATCACTTGCTTGTCTCATCTCTGCAGAGCCGCTGAGCTGTGACTGGGTGCTCTGCTTCTTTGTCACTGGGTGTTTCAAGAGAACGCGCTTTTGCCACTTGCTCTAGGATTCTTGTCTTTCGCGTCTCCTGTATACTTATAAATCACGTTGACTGTAATTATTAGAACATATAATAGGCTATTGACATATATTCAATATCGTGAGCGTGCATACGCTCTACCAAGCACAAGCCTTTAGCTGATAGATGAGCCCTTTCTCCACAGACGACTGTACCACAGACATGTGACACCTGGTTGGTTTCATAAAGCACAGAGTGGTTTATTGACAAACTATATTCATGAGCTTCTGTGGAAGAGTCAAAACTAAACAGTGTTCAGTTTCTATGCACCATTATCAGGGACACACTCTGCAGGAATTAAATCAAGGCTCAATCCTTTTCGGGTTTGCTGTTCATTAAATAATTAGTTTGCAGTGCACTGTGACTTTGATTCAGCATTTTAAAGCTATCTTATTATATATTCTCTTCAATTTAATAACTGTTTTTAATTGTATTTCGGTCCTTGTAGTGTGTTTTTTTTGTACATGCATTTAGATGTTTATGTAATCATCTGCATAGAACAAAATGAGAGCATATCTGTTTTGTGTAACGTGCGAGTGACAAATGCGTGATTACAGCAGTGTGGACACACCGAGCTGAGACCTGCGCTCTACTGAGTGCTCTTCTATTTTCATTAAGTGATTGTTCTTTTCCTTTGTGAAGCAGTTTCTACAGTGCTTCAAACTGAATCATTGATTATCTTTTTGATGTTTAATATTCATCATTTTGTTGTCACCAGTGATGGCTCACAGGTACTTGTGATGAATTAATAAACAGGTGCCATATATAGCCAGAGCTATGAATAATAGTCACATGTACGGCTGGCCTGACATTGTTGGAGACGCTCTCCGCTGTGGCACAATGGGTGGGCCTATTACACTTGTCTGCTGTTCTTTTTATTTACAGGTGGAGCAAGTGGTTCAGCAGGCAGAAGTATTAACATGCAAACAGATGATTAAGAGAGTGTCTACATCCATTTATTTATGCAGAGATTTATAAAACAGAGATTTATGAAACTAGAATATATTTTGGATGCGAACAACAGGCATGCTTACAGTATTTTCCGTCTTTTACTCATTAGTTTTGTACAGGAGGCTCCTGTTATCCCCAAAAAAGGTGAACGTTCAAAATAATTGTGCTGTAGACTTTTCTACTATTGTATAGTTCCAGTATTGTACTTTTTCCCCATTTACTAGGTTTCAATATTCAAAATGTAGTGGTGACCCCCTCAGGTATAAACACTGTTAGCTCGGTCAGCACCGTTGCTGGTATTAGCTCTGTTAGCACCGTTAGCATCGTGAGCACCGTTAGCTACAATGCTGCCGGCTCAGCCTTTGCCAAAATTAGAGTAGATTAGATTAGATATAATTTATTCATCCCCAGGGGGAAATTTCTTTGTTGCAGCAGCAAGCAGGTTTACAATATATACAATACAATAAGATAAAAGGAGTTGTTTAGAGGCATTAGATATGCTCTCGATTTTGCATTTAGCACGGTTAAAACCTTGGACTAGCGAATCATGTTCTTTACTATTTGTCATGTTTCATAACATTCTCGGCCCTCCCACTCCTCTGAGGCCTTGTGTTAGGACACCTGAGCACATTTCTCACAACAGTAGGTCAATTTAGGATAGAGCCACCCGGGGGATTTTCAGCACATAACGCCCAGAAACCATTTCCATCTACTTTCTACACAGAGAGGTACACGATCAGATTAATGTCACTCTCCCGCGACGCAGGACCCCCTCTATCTATTGTTTTTCATTTCAACTTAATCTGGGTCCAGTTCACAAGCCTCAGCAGCTTATAATTTAATCTCCAAAAGAATAGAACTGCACTGTGCAAGCCTGCAGCTTGTTCGGCAACCTGAAAAAGATTGGCCATCTGCTCTCAAATATTATGATGTTTATAATCTATCCTCTGTCCACCGAGGAACACTCATGTTATTTGGATTCATGTTATTCTCCCGCCTGCATGTGTTCTGCTTCTTTTTTTTGTATTGCGCTGACAAACATGTGAATGCTTTTGTTTACATTGGGACATGTTTTAATTATTATAATTCACCCTATATTAAATATTCATATGGATTGCACTTTCCTTTGTGATTTTAAAAATGTGCTTAGACCAGGGAAAAGAGATGCAGGATGGGGTGGGAGGCATCTGTAAAAATGTAACTGTACTCTTTTCTAATAATTGTAATTGTTTGAAAACTGTAATTGTTTGAAACTTCACATGAAAATTGAATCAAGTGCTAATGATAACGAATCAAAGTAACTGACCATATAACATTTATTTTTCTTTTTTCTTAGGATATATTTTCATTAATCCGTTAAACAGTAAAACGAAATGTAGCCTTTTGTGCTTTTTGTGGCTTGCTTCTATCCTCAATGTGGAGAGCCTCATTGCAATATGTAAGCAGCTGGTTTGGGAGCAGCCAGCGAGTAGAAACCACAGTAGTGTGAGCTGTGTCAGGTGCATATGGTGCAGTCCGTTGGGAAACATTTTTGGGGGCTATTTGGGACACATTATTAATTATTCATTCTTGATAAACAATTTGACTAGTTTCTGACTAGTAAGCGCAACATATCTATTGTTACAGAAGGGCCAGTCAAAATATTTTAAACCACTATTCAATTAAAATAAAATATAACTATTTTTATGATCAGATGATAGATCTTGACACCAAAATATGATGTTACACAGAAAAAATCTCTGGAGCCACGCTGCATAGTTAACCAGATGTTCTAGCTCGCTAATCAGTCTGATGGCACCCAAATCATGACCGACCAGGGGTCGAGTGCATTAGCACTGGTCAGACATGTAATTTGGAACAGTTCACAGAGCGAAATTAGCATTAAATTGGAGATGTGTTTCTGCTTATGTCTAAATTCAAAATTCAACATTCACTCTCCTTTTAGTTCCGTTTGTTTTTTTGTTTCTACAAACTCCTCAGCTTCTAAATCGTCGGCCATATTTACCAGCCAACCTCAAACTTTGTTTGCCTGCTGTTTGTCGCTGGCCAGGCAGCATACGGTCGGCTTATAAGACTTTATTTTTGGACTGAAAACAGCTTTCTGTTGCTGCTAGAAACAAGGTTGTTGACTGAGCCAGACATTCAGGATTTCACATTATTCATTTAATCAAATATTTATGTTCTCTAGTAATAACCTGTTTTGCTTTTTGGATAAATCTCAGACATACCTCAAAACTAACAGTGCTTGAAGTTCCTGGCACTCGATAAAGCGAGAGCGAAGACGACTTCCCAATCTTTAGCCAAGTATCTGATTCAAATCTCCCTGGCTGGACGGGACTATTCAGAGCACATGTGTGCCAGGGGGTTTTCAGGATGATAAGGGTACACCAATGACTCGCATTCATTTCTGGAGAACATTTTGCTTAGTTGATGAAAAATTGCCTGTCATCTACTTTAGGCTTTATCCCAAGATGATGGGATGTGACTGGGTTAGGGTTTGGGGGATGTGTTGTCATGAGGAGAATGAGAAATAAAGGCTGAACAAAATACTGTATTTATGATTCAGTTGGTTTTCGCTTACACGCTATAACCATACACTGCAGTCTGGAGGAGAAACAAGCAGAACGGTGATGGAGTTATAAGGTACTGTACATGAAGCCTGAAAGATATTTGTCTATTCACCGGCTGACTGTAGAAAATCGGTCATGTGTTGTCTGGATATTTGCGATGGATTAGCACATCCTACCATTCACACTTTTACACCACGTGTAACAAACACTGTGATGTACAATATTAAACTGTTTCTTTTTTCTATGTTCCATTCAGATTGAACTCCTTAGTGCTACAGACTGAGCACATGTCTTCACTCATCCTGCCTTTATCCACTTATGTAGTCAGTTTGTTCCAAAGTAGGATGTGAAGATGTGTTTCCATATAGTGTGCACTGTGTGTAAGCAAAAGCTGACCATTGCACTACATACAGTATGTGCACTTGCTCACTTGCTTGAATCACCACATGTGGTGACAGTACTGACGCAACCTGTAACAGTCGATTTCAAATAAAAAATGTTTTTATTTTATTCCGCCGCCACCTGAATACAATAACTGGCTGTCAACAGTTTTCACTGGATCTACATTCTACCAAACAAAAGATCCCAGTATTTTGTGGATTAACAAAACTACATTGACTGACTGTATTTGCAAGAAGGCTACAACCTAAACATTTACCGAAGCCAGTCGGGAGAAGAGCAACAATATATTTTACATCGTTGCCCTTTCAATGAAGGAATACTCTCCAGTTCTGATAAAACCGGTGCTATGCAGTATACCACCACCTGACCTCTTTCGCAGCCACGATTCCTAAGAATTATATTTATAAACATAGAGAGAAATGGTGGAGCTTTAGCAATTCAATAAAATATAATGTATATTAAACATGTCTGCAAACTACTCACTAATGCATTTGATTGGTTTTCCATAAAATGTCTGCTCCTGGCAACTCATGCTAATCGCATTTGATTGTCATGTTTAGGGAAATAGATGCAATTGGTTAAGATATAACTAGACATTTTTTTTGGGGTGGGGGGCGGAGATTATTTTCTTATTCAAGAATTGGTGAGAAGATTGATACTACTCATGTTTATGTTCGGTACATGAGAAGCGATCGTCAGTAGCAACCTAGCTTAGCACAAAGACTGAAAGTTAAACAGCCAACCTGGCCATGTGCCGAAGGTACCATAATCCTCCTACCAGTACCTCTAATGCTCACTCATTAAAAATGAACAAGTGTCCTGGTCAATGACATACAAAGGTATAGTAAGTAGGAGTAGAAGTGTTAAAAATTGAAACATTTGAATGTTATGGACAGGTTTGGATACACCTCACCTTGAAGTGGCACTTGTGTGGGCTTCAAAGCCCTCCTCCATCTTTGATAGCTCTCATGAGTGACATTTACTGGACTGAAAAGCCCTCAGAGCTTTTTGGATCAAGGGAGGGAAGGTGGGAAGGTGGGAACTGATTTTCAGTATTGCTCACAGGAAATGGAATAAAAGACATGTGTGAATAAGCAATCCCGTTGGCAGGAATTTGAACATGCAGCCAAACAGAATGAACACAAGCACACATTGAATTAGCTGGAACATTGGTAATAGGACACTGTATGGAGCTCATATTTCTCTCCTCCAATAGTTAGATTACTGTTTCCAATGTTCCACATAGATGTCGAATCGGTTCACCAACAGTCTTTTCACCGATGGAAAAATAAGCTATTCAAAGGGGCAGATAATAATCAGCCCGGTGAACCATTTAGACCACCTAATTTCGAGAGCTCTTTGTCCACAGCAGAATAACATAACATCCAATAAATGAATATGGATCCTTTACCTTGAGCCTGCTGTGTGCGAGAGATGCTGGACTCTTTCTCCCCTTCTTATTTATCACTGCCTATCCCCAACGTGTGTTTTGGCAGAATGCAGTCTCCGTCTAGCCAATGCTGCTGTGTATTTGTATGAATCTGTAGAGCTGAAGATATCTAGTGTTTCTGATGCCAGCGAGTGGGAGCTACACGCGGCATGCTCATTGGTGTGAAATCGCAGGGGGGGGGGGGGGGGGGGGGGGGGGGGGGGTGGGAGAGCAGCCGAGACGGATAGAGGGAGAGGCAGAGGGGGTGGCATCAGAGAGAGATGGAGGGGGCAGAGAGCTTTGTTTGCACAGGGAAATCTCCAAGGACAACCTGAACACATCTGTAAAGTGGAGAAGTGCTGTTCAGTGATGTTGTGGTTGAAGAGACGCACATTAATATGGAATGGAAAATGGCTGTGTTTTCTGTGAGGAAAAAAGAGAATCAACTGAGTATATATATATATATATATATATTAATTAACACAGCATCTATAGTGCACACATGCAACTTAAAAAGTAACAATGGAAATAATAATGTGAATGTTCTTTCTGGTAGCAACAGCAAGCAAATAGTTTCTCTCACAGTTGGGTGCTTTAGTAAATATTGCATGTACACAAACATACGCAAAACACACGGGAAATGCGATTTTGTCTATTTTTATAAAATCATATTGAAGTTGATATGTTACAAGTATTAGAGTGCATAGGATAAAGAGGGAGTGCAGAGCATTACTCTTGCAATCTTGAGAGGAAGATATGATCTGCAAGGAGCTGAGAGTGTGGAGGCGGCGGCCTGGCACAGGACAGATAATTCCTGCTACTGAATAGACAACCAAGTGTTGCATAAAATCACTCACACGCAAACACGCACACTCACACTCTCACACAGAACGAAGCAAAAACACTGCCCACACACACACACATGTTCTGAGTCTCTATCCTTCTTCCTCTCTATCCTCAATTTCAGACATTTACAAACACATTTGCAGTTTTGATTGCTGGGTAGGTATTTAAAAATGTAACCCCATCATTCTGTCGTGTCAAGAAGTTTCACATGTTCTTTAACAACTGTGGTTCACTTATCTCAAGAACTTAGAGTATCTTGTATTGATCAATACTGTAAATGTAAATGTTTAAGCAATTTAAGAATCAAAAGAAGGCGTGGGAATACAGTTGACTATGGCGTGTTTGAAAAGATCAGATTTAGCTAGAAGTCGTGAGATTTCTACATTCCGGTGAATTACATAACCACAGCAAATACAATTTGAAGGAAAGAGTGCAAACAACTTTTGGTGCACTTCTAGTCAGGAGTAAAAGAGTGGTTCTGAATTAAGTTCCTTCCTGTCGCACCTTGCATTCATGACGAATAGATCCCCTGAATCACCCAATATGGCATAAGAAAGAAAAAAGAGACATACAAAAAGCAAATGTCTTTGTCATGCACCCTCACAGAATCAATCAAACTGCAAGATGTCCAGCTATTTCTACGTCATTCAGCAGTGAGCAGAAACTCAAACTACATGTGTTCAAAGCCCTTTTCAAACGTGAGGAAGTAGGGCCCCAAAGGGGTGTGAGGAAAGATATTCGCCCACGTAGATGTTCAGAGATGTGTGACCTTCATGATGCTGCAGATGCTTGTGTATCGCAGCTTTACCAGCCAGACACCGTCTTTGTCACTCGCAGTCTCTCTGGGTGACTAATAGGAAATCTAGCGGAAGCAAAAGTTTCACACCTCCTTACTGCATTGAGTAATTAAGTCTTTCACATTGTCTGACATGACCGTGTCTCCCAGCTCTGTTTGGCATTTCACACATTTCAAATGCCAATGCTTAAGATCTGAAGACGAGATTATAATATACTCCTTATAATTACTCCCTTCCTGTTGATCAACCCCTCCACTACTTCACAACATGTTACCCATTCCAGCAGCATTATTGGATGAATTGCCATGCAATAAAGTTCAGACATTCATGGCTTCAAGAGAAGGAAAACTAAAGACCCTGGTGATCCCCTAACCTTCCTCTAATGTCAAACTTTGAATTTGTCAAATACTTTGGTTTATGATTAAATTCCTGCAAAACTAATGCCATTCCCATTAGCCTCAGCTTTAGCCTACATTAACAAATACTAGCATTCTAACAAAATAAGCTAAGATGGTGAACATGGTAAAGATTATACCCGCTTAACATCAGCATATTAACTGTTTATAATATAAGTAATGGATCTCATCAACAGAAAGACTTTGACTTAACGTTCAGGGCAATTGTACAATTTGAAATCTGAACATAGACAATCTCTGCAACCCCTGAGATGTTATGTATTTCACGAAACTGTCATGTGGTTTCGTCCTTATGTTTTTTAAATTCATTTTGCAAAAATAAAAACCTGTTCTTAGTGAAAGGCTATTTTATTTTGTGATTGCTACAATTTTGTATTGGCTTCAATTTGACAACATCAACTTTCTACCGTCACACACCGAGCAGAGCCACTGTCTGGTAGATTTATTGGATACTTATTTTGGTATCAAATCCTCTGCATCTATGTCCCAGTGTTCCCCCATCTTCATTATTAAGGCTTACACAACAACGTCATAATGACTTACACAAGGAGGCTTACTGGCCTGCTAAAATAGGTTCAGGGATGTCATAACACCCCTGGTAGACGTGGACATTAAAACATTATTGTCCCCAGGCTTATTCACCATGTCAGTCATTGTTGTTGTGTCTGTCTCCATGATTATCTCAGGCTGTCTGATTATATTTTACGGCTTGTTCATTAATCTTTCTCTCCTTTTCTCACATTGTGTTTTTGCACAGATGGCCTTCATTTAAACCACCTGTGTAAACAGGTTTACCAGATGATTTAAAATAGTTTATTCTCTCACTTAAATACACTCATAAATCAGTAAATCAGGATGTCATCAAGGGTTGTTTTCTATTTAGTTTGGTTCGGTTTCACAGAGCACAAATTCAAAGTTAGTCTTACACTGGACACAGATTTAAAATGTGTTCAATTTGTTGATAACAGGCTATAGGCTATTGGGGTTTCAGAATAATAGGCCATCAGAACAATGGGGACCCAATAGTCCAAAATATGTCTCATTGGACCTAAAAGAAATTCTGAATGCCGAAAACAAACGTCAATTGTTACGAAGTTCCATTGCGGAAACATTTTTTTGGGTTGGTTTGGTTGGTTGGTTTTGGTTAAAACACTCTTTCTGGTAGAAAGCCCTGAAAGGAAAACCTATATGTGTTCAAAGCCCAAAGTTATTCTAAATAGCCATGCACTTCTGTTTGTTGCAGGTCTTTGCAACAATGGGCACTTGTTTTATGAAAATTGGCGTTACCCCCTATAAGTTGGGGTATAAGTTAAAGGATAAATCTAAAGGCCTAATCATTGCTATATTGTTTTGCTTGTTATAGACTGCTTTATCCCTATGATGGTTGGATTAGCCATTCTATTTTAAATATGTTTTAAAGAGAAGAAAGGAAGAAAAGAAAAAAAAACATTTCAGATTGTCCAAATAAATCTCCTTTGCTTGCAAACTAATTGTTGATTTACTGATGTTTGGAAACATACTCATAACTTCCACTTGGAGCTGGCATTGTTGGTCTTAATTTGACATCACGGTTTTGTCGAGGACATCACGGTTTTGTCGAGGATTGTTCCAGTTACCAGCTGGGTGTCCCGAGTCCAAACAAGTATCCATAAAACACTAGAATGTCCCGGTTTGCAACAGAATAAAAAATAATCATAGTAATAATCGGAATAATAGTAACATGTCTGTTAGTTAGTTAGCTAGCTAGCAAGCTAACCTAACCTGTAGCCTATTTACCTTTGGAAATGTTCTAGTTTGTTACAAAAGTCTTGGGTGTTTACACATTGCAGGCCCAAGCTGTTCTGGCTGGATTCTTCTCATTTACATCATTTTGTTTTTTTGGGTGCTGGGGAATGATTTTTTTTGGGGGGGGGGATTGTCGTACACATAATATAGCAGCTGGGACAACCACCATCATGCCTGCTCTCCAGAGAGTATAGGCGGAGATGACTTGAGAGGGCAGAAGGTGAGAGAGGGAGAAATAGCTAAGTGTTGCATGTCCTGCCATATTTGCGATTAGTTTGGACTAGCCCAGATGGATCATATGTTTAGCAGAGACACCAGTGTCAGAGCTTCCTTCCTCTCACGCAGCCCACCAATGAATCACGTGTCTTAACCCACGGGCCTGCCATGTGATATAACCTCCCCGATCAGTCTGGACTTTCCTAGAAGACTGTATATTGGAAAGTATGATTAAGGGCAGTCTGTATCAGCAGGGGCACAATGTAATGTTGTGACATGGTGAGAAGATGGAAGAACCATGGATCAATGTGACGCATGATGCAGTAGGCCCCGTTTGAGAAATACAAGCACAGACAGTTCGATCAAGGGGTGAGAAGCCTGGAGTGCTTCCCCTTCAACCCCAGCAGGTCGTCAGTCTGAGCCTATAAATCATCAGGTACGTCATGCGTGTTTACTTGATGTTTCCTCAATGTTTCTATTAATATATTTCCCACAAGTCAGCGCAGAAAAGTTCAAATGTCAGAATCTGTAGACTCTCCACCACTTACGTCCATAATCTTGCGAGAAGGGAGCTCGACACACATTAACTGCCTCTCACTGTGCATCCGTTTACACTTCGAGTGAAACTCAAGAAATAACCTCGGAGCTTAAACACACTGTCGTTTCTGACATTGGAGGGGATTGGAAAATGTCGAGGAAGTGTACTGTTGCTGACGTTGTAGCAGCGGTTTGGCAAAGCAGAGATGAGGATGACAGAGCTCCGGAGCCTGAAAGTCTTTGATTCCTTTTTTTAAGAGAGTCTTCGTAGTAATGAATGTCCAATATTTTTAATTTCCTTAATAGTTTACAAAGGGTGTTTGCAGTTGCTAGGACCTAGTGAAACAAGTGCAGCATCTCCCCAGCTGCCACCACCTCCTTCTGTCTGCCTGCCATCAGGTCAAGATCCGCCTCAGCACAAACACCTCCACGACAGCCATCAGCACCAGCCCGGTCAACAAAGAGGTCCTGACCCCACCAGCAGTACCTCCCCCACACTCACAAGCGCCCCCACCTACACAGCAGCCAGCCTTGCTGTTCACTGTACAAATTCATAAGAATCTTGATATGTAGTTATGCGGTCATTTTTTAAGTTCCTCTATCGTGAAAGTAGAATGACAGACAGAACAAAGATTTCAGTTTCGACATAGAATTTCATTATAGATTACACTTCTGTTTTTTAACCTAAGCCATTGGTAAATCAATTTCAAGCACCAAATCAAAAATCGTCTTCATAAGTAAGGGTATATCTTCATAATTTTCAAACAATCTGAGCATTTAAACAGTGCTCTGACAAATTGTTCCCTCTTTTTAGAAATAGCTGAGCTTTTTTTCCCTGCAAATTATGAAATAAAACACATGGCTATCAAGTTTTATGCAAGTACAAAGTGAAGGATGTGTTAAAATAAGTTAGAAAAGCCCTTAGACCCCAGAGGCTCTATTAATAAAGCTTAGCTTTCTACTACAAAGTGTTGCTCCCAGCGACGACATTCTAAGAAACATCTTGAAATTATGGTGTATTCAAAGATTTGTTCCTCCAGTTAAGACAAGGTACGAATGAATCACAAAGCAACTTAAAAGAGCAGCTAAGGGGAAAACTGTTAAGAGTAAGGAGGATAAATCTCCTAATCATTGAATCACCCAAAAACTGTCTAGAAATATAAATCATTGGTGCAGCAGTATTTTCTGCCTGGATGCCGAGTCATTGGACTGGTACAGGAAAATTGCAGCACATTTGATTAGTCTGCACCAAGCTGACTTTTCACTCTCATTTGTAATTTTTACCTCAAAAATTATATCAAGTGAATGTGGAATATGTGTATATATGACCTCGTCACTACCAACAAAGATACACCAAACTCTGGCTAAACTTGACTTACTTTCAAGGTCCAAATGTCTGGAGAAGTCTTCAGGATGAGTCTTCAGCAGGTTGACAGTTTGATTACCAGGACCTGATGTCCACACATCAGTGTGCTTGAGCAAGACATGCAACCCCAAAAGGCTCCGGATGGTTAGATTAGTGCCTTGCTTTGAAAGTTGCTGCCATAGCTGTGTGTATGTGTGTATGAAAATTATTGAATGAGAGGCAGAACTTTAAAGAGATTTGCAATAAAAGTGCTGTATGAATGCAGTCCTTTTAGCTCATTCCCCAAAAATTGGCCGCCAGCTATGTGAAATGCGTTACACTTCATGGGACTTTATACGACACATGCTTGAAATAAAAGAAGACTGAAGAAAATAGTCACGAACTCAAACAAAGTGGTACCTCATAGAAAGCCATATTAAGTGGTTGACTTAATATTTTCTCATTACAGGGTGCTCATACATATTGACCTGATAGAGTTACTGTAGCATATGTTCATATGTTGCTACTATATGAAGGGAAATGCCCTGTTTGTCATTACTGTCCGTAGTAAATAGAAAAGGAAGTTGTCAGAAGTCCTGGAGTGCCCCTTTGCTGAAACACATCTTAGAAAGTGGGGTATACCTGCATGGCAGTTGCAGACATAAACAGTTGGGAAATGAATACAATTATTGTTAAATCAGTTTTTTTTCAAAATGATATAATCTCACTAGCATCCGTCACGAACCGGGCCGCACGGCCATGACAACAAAAGGGGGTACACACAAGTAGTAGTTAACAGAAAGGGTTGTATTTAATTTAGGTAGCATGCACACAACTTAGGAAGCATGAACAGTGGCGCGTGGACTCAGTAGTTTCAGTGGTGGAGGTAAGTGTGTGTGTGATAGGCTATGTTGTATAGTGTCGGGTGAAACCATACTCTCCTACACACAGCCAAACGGGGTCTCAGGACGGCGAGAGAGAGAGAGAGCGCTCCTGAGACCAGAAGGCCTTAAATGCAGCACAGGCACACAAGGCCCAGGTGTTGCCAGTGCTGCTGATTACCTCAGGTGTTTCCACTCTTCTGATGACCCTTGGCCACGCCCACCTGCAGGGACACGAGCCAGTGGCAGAGAGGGTGGTCACGCAGCTCACAATTGTAAAAAAAAGAGGAACTGTGGGAGCAAACATGTTGGGGCGTAGAACAGGTTTGTGTGGGAGGGACAACAGCACATTCTACAAAGAGAGTCTCCCACAGGACTCTCACCAGTTATCACACGGTCACCCACTGCAACAAGATAACACATTTGGTATTTCCATTTGGTGATAATATTTTTGTGGAGACCGTGAATCAAACCTCATTAAACGAGAGGGAATGTAGTAAGAATGTAGTAATCGTATGCATACAAAATTAATAAATATGTATATATATAATGCAACTTTAAATGAAATACAAATACATTTATTGGAGAGTTTGTTCACCATCAGCTCTTTGCTTTTCTCATTTTTGAACAAATATTAAAAAGGTAAAATAAAGTAAAATCTTTTAGATGCATGCAACTATAGAAACAGAGAAAATAAAGCAAATCGGACGGATCGTGGTCGACTTTTCTGTCGTTTTTGTTGTTGAATTGACCTCTTCCTTAGAACTTGTATTTGTTGCTGTAGACGTGTGACTAAAACAAGCGAAACTTTGGCTTCAGTGGGATTATTTTACCCTCTGGTTACATACTCTGAAGTTCGGATGACTCATTCTCAACTAGAAGTTCTTACTTTGTGGACACACACCGACCACGATCACGCTGCAAATGACTGGTGTGGTCCGTGAGGACGTGAACATGTGCAAGGTGCGTCAACCTGTGCGTCAACCAAAGTATTAAAAGGCTCATTAATTCCGTCGATCTTTACTACTTCTGCCTCTCGTTCAATAAATCCACCCCAGGTGATCTGCTTGTTGCTTTTATTTCTCTCAGAGGTGAGGGAATGATGACTGTGTGTGTGACCGTAGGGAACTGCAATGAAGTGGATGGCTGGTTATTTGCTGAACAGCTGATAGTGAGTGACTAGGCGGATGATTATGAACCGGCTTCTTTAATTCTAACACTATATGGTTAGTGTCTTCCTCTGACGGAAAGACAGATGACCCTAACTTAATATACTGGACGCACCTTTTATTATATTTAACGTGAAAGTTTGAATTCACATGAATAAACAACCTCCCCCCCCCTCTCCCCTGTCTGACAGCACTGGCAAAGCATTTTTTTTCTTCAATTTTCAGTTAACTCGACTTCCCATCAATTCCAGGAATTGATTATCACGGGCCTTTTTCACAGAGGACATTTTGAAAAGCCCTAGTGTGAATGATGAAATTAATTAATGATGGCTGAACATCCTTTAGCTGCTTCGGTTTTGGGGTGGGCATGTCACCTCCGTGTCACACTGCCAAGGCTCACTGTGACATCTGTACAGAACACGGACCCATTGTTGTTGTTATGAGTCACACTTGAACTTTTCCCATCTATGACAAGTCAAACATGTCTGCTCTTTCCATTGTTTATATGACTTGACTTAAAGGGCCAGCTCGCCCCCCCCCCCCCAAAAAAAATCACCCAACATACCTTTTTAACTAGAGGTACCCAATGAGTTGGCCTTGTTACTGGAAGTTAACGTCCGGGGAAGCCGGAAGTTTATTTTGAAAAGACTCAACGCATGTAAGAAGTGGAAAGTGACACTCCATCCCTGACACGTCCAAAACGGACACTAGAGAGGGATCAGTAAACACTGTATTTTTAATATTCCAGAACTAGTTCTGAGTAGAAAAGAAGCCCTTTACTATACATGTAATGCAAGTCTTAATGACACCAGACAAAACCAAGGGACTTGTCATCATCAATGTATTAACAATAAGCAAGTGCCAGGTAATTCCAGTTTACAGCTGCCCCTCATATCCATCTCGGGGCCTTAATTATTGACTGTTTTAATTATGAATTATAGGTCAGACGTGACTACACATGAATCATTCCACCAATTCATTTCCATTTTTTTCCCCTATCTGCCTGACTGCTGTGTGGTGTCATTCATGAATGAGGACAGATATTGCTCATCGGCTAATATCATAAACATGCAGAACCAGAGCATCCGGTTCACCTGCTGAGAATCACACCACTGAACTGATTATAACGAGGTCGCTTTTCTAAGAGAGACGATGACTACGGCACATAATTAGCCCTACTTCTTGAGATTTACATCCTGGAAATAAACAATTATGTAAGCATGTTCCTACACATAGAAACACATCAGTAGCTACAGCAGACTGACTCAGACCTTTTTGATCAAAGCGAAGCCTTTACAAACCAAATGGGTCTGTTACCTGGCAACTACATGTTGCTTTCAGATATTCCTACCTATTACACCCAATAATGCGTCTAATTCACCGAAATCCAATCCCAAGTTTATTGCAAATTCAGGTTATTTATAGGTGTGTGCCATGCTATAACAACATATACTGCCTGGACATGATGCAAGCAGGCTGTTGGTGCTGGGGAGGCTGTGCAGCATTAATTAGCAAGCCTGATAAATATTTTCATCAATCAACCAGAAACACAGAAGAAGAAGTCTAAAATATCCGCGTTAAGATTAAACCACAGAGCTGCAATGTAGTGTTATTGTTGTTTTTACATTGTGCAGGTAGTGCCCTCTGGTGGCCACATTTCAGGACTGCACCTTCATTCATTCAGCCGACAGAATGGATAAATTACCTCCCGATGATAACAGACTGATAACTCAACCACATGGAAACGCGTGATGTAGTAAGTATCTCCAAAACATCTGCTGCTGAAATAAATGATAACATATTTGATAAAACAAAGTGGTGGTCTTCAAAGGCATGAGGCCTCTGGCAGGTTGGTGGCTCTCTCTGCCAGGTCGCCTCCAGCGGAACGCTTCGTGTGGAGGACAGTGTACACACCTCTGGCCGTGAACAGCAGGGACATGGCAGCAAAGTACGAGGCGTAGACAACAAACTGAAAAGATGTGAGAGGGTGACACGCGCTGTGGATGATGAACTGCAAATCAAAGAACAAATTCATCCAATCATTGTCTTTTGATCCGCCTCCCCCATGTGGGTTCATTAAAAGGCCCTTCAAACAACATCTTTTTTTTCTCCCCTTCGGCATTTAATCAGCACTCTTAAAATGTTTTTATTTAATATATTTAAGCTCTCATAAAAGCTCTCTGTATTCCAAATTAAGCCCATGTAACTCAATATTCTACTTTCAGTGCGTTAATACATTAAATGACTAGCATGTAGCTCATGTCTTGAACTTAATACCTGCAAGATGATGGTGAGCTGTAGAGACTTGGAGCTGATGACGATGCCGGTGAGGACACTTTGGAGGATTGTGCCCACAAAACTGTTCATGCCGAGTACCAACGCGTAGCGCTCCCTGTTCAGCATCTTGGCTATCTGAAAACTGGGAAATACACACATGATGGTGCTGAAGTGCAAATATTAATTCAGTCATAGTAATGTGAATTAGGACCGACGACAAAGGATTATCAAATATTGAGGATAGTTGGACACTAAATGCTAAAGTCCGTATGCTATTATGCTGAAAATTACAATGTGAGGATGCGCAGCAGATTTTATTAAGCATATTCACTCTCCATCCTATTTTAGGGTTTAAGCATCCTAACCGTTACTAATTAGCATTGAAACAAAAGTACAGCCAAGGCTGAAGGAAATACCATTTGTTTTGCAGGTATTTATTTTGTCATATAGACAAAAATATGGAACAGATACAATGTTTGAACCTGATGACCCCGATTGCGTTTGTTTCCGTGTCCATTCATCCAAAATAGACATTTCACTCAAAACCACAAGTTTCAACCTCAGGGCGCCACGAGAGGAATAGTTTGGGCAAGAAGTTCACTACATAGTAAAAATGAAAAGTCTGGATCACTAATGTCTGTCATATTCTTCTTACAGGGACCACGAGGGTAATATATCCAATTATTGTTGAGATAATTCAGTTTGGACCAACGTGCTGAAAAATATTTGACTATAAGCTCTTCCTTTTATCCAGGGACAAGTTAGTGTCACGATGATACAAATGAAGGAACATAAACCCGTTTGAAAACAATTAGAGTAATCCCTTTTATCTTTTGGTGTTAGTGGTGGATGTAATTGATTTATGTTGTTCACACATGCAAATACAAATAAAAAGCGGGACCAACCTGCACAAAGCAGTTATGTTGTTAACTGTGCAACAACAACAACAACAACAACAACGACGACGACATTAAACACGGTTTGGAATGCTCTCCACTCGCCGCAGAACCATTACAGCCCGTGAGGCCCATCGAGACTTGTCTTCGCCGTGTCATGTATTTCAGTTCAACCCGGTGAGCGTGCACGTGGATGCGTGCACGTGTTCACGCGGACGCACAGTATTTGTGGACTGCTGTGCTGCCGACACGTCGATGACACCTTCTTACGTGCAGATGGTGGTGAGCGCCATGTACACGGTTTTGAAGAAGAAGTAGCACGAGTAGCTGATCCAGATGTTGTCAGTCAGATCCATTAGGAATATGGCCCCCGCGATCAGGAAGGTGAACGCCCCCAGGACCAGTTCCCCCCACACGGACCACTCCAGAGACATGTGTCCCACGGCGACAGAGGCTGCAGCTCCTGAGGGACAACACACATGGTGACACAATCAGCCCAGTCTTCACTCTGTCACATCATATCTATGTCCACATGACATAAAGACACTCTATAGCAGCAGGAAACGTACATATGATGGAGAGAATTGTGTCCAACATTTTGGCTGGTTGAATTCTTCTCCTTTTGGAAAGTGACGTTTCTTATTTCCGCCACAGGGTGGCACAGTGCATCACAAGAGGAGGTATGAGACCTCCATCCTGGTGGATGGATGTGCAGTCGGAGACTCCGGTGGCTCTTTGAAGCGTTTTGGTTATTTAAGGACACTTTTTTCAACCTCTTTTTCTCCTTTTGAAAGTCTCTCCGGTTTCGTGCCCCGTCACCCTTCGTCGCATTCTCTCACATCACTTTGACTTCACTTGCTACATATTCACCTCCATTTCTACAGCTACAATGACCACTGTCACTGTCAAACTGCTGCCGAGTGAATAACAACTATAGGGAAACCAGAGACATGGGTCTCTTCACTCAGAGCTCTTTATCCACTGGAATATGAAGAGAAGCCCGTGGGTATAATTGCTTCACTCGTTTAAATGTGTACATTTCCTTTGAATCATCGTCCATTTGAGATCAATCAGTGCTAATAGTCTGCAACATGGACACCACTGGAGCCTGTGTGTATTTAAGATATTCATAATCAATCCCCGGGTGCTGATTAGCAGAGGGAGGGTGGGTGTGGGGGGAGGGGGGGGGGTGGGGGGGGGGGGGGTCAAACAGATACTGAATAATTGGACCAGTTTCCTCAGCAGTGTCAATTGGAGGCACGGCAGGGTCAGCAGGAGTCCGCTGTACAGCTTCATAGAGAGGAATCAATAATGCAGCAGGGCTCAACGGTATGTTTAAATGGGTCTCAGTTTAATTGGATTAGCTTTTGTACTTATTCTATAATTTAACCAATTTTACATGTGGCAACAAGTGGAGCTAACCGAGAACATGAAAGTCAGGATCACCAAACGCATTAGGATTCATCACCCGGGTCACCTGAGAATCTGGAATATGAGCACCAATTTCAACAGAAATCCATTAAATATTTTATAGTTGTACCAAAGACGTGGTGCAGACCAATCGACCATCCACAAAGCACAGACAGAGCCATGTAGGTAGTGCGGCTAAAAGAATAACGGACAGATTTTGACTTGTAAACCCCAGTACCAAAAGAACTGCAATGTTTTTCCCAGAATGCAACTCAAGACTTGTCCCTTTAGGCCCATGTTTTTCCAACATCATGCCCACAGTTTGTAACACATGCTTTCTGTATATAATAAGCTCTTCATTCCCAAATTGAGTTCACCTTGATGCCATCATTCGTTTCACCATGATTGTAGTTATGAAGGTTCAAACACATGCTGCACGCGGGTCACCATGCTTATGAACCACTTTGTAATATGAGTGGCATAGAAGAGAAATAATAAGTGACATCAAGTTTGGCTTTTCACGCTGATTAGATTACATCATAGTGTGTGTGTGTGTGTGTGTGTGTGTATTGTATAATGGAGGAGGGAAGTATGCATTTGCTTTAAACTTCATTGTGTGGCCTGAATCTAAACAGAAATAACAAATAAATAAATAAAAAGTCACCCTTTTTGATGAACGGTTGAGAGAAATGAACACAATTTCTAACTATGAATAATAACATTTCAAATTGAACAAAAGAAAATATGGGGCCTCCATTATTACAATATTAAATGGCTAGAGCTAAGCTGACAATGTTCTAAGATGATATCTCCGGTTGTGAGGGATGGCTTGTATGGTAGGTCATTTTGATATCATTATGATAAGCGTCCGATAGCAATGTGATGAATGATGTCCTGATGGAGGCAGTAAGTGGGACAAGTAAATGTGAGTAATAGAAATGTGCCGTGTAATGCCGATTCTTACATCATGACATATAAATGATAACTCTATGCCATTCTCCTAATACATTTCATGACTATTGGATATGTCTCGGCGTTATCTTTGATTGTGAATTGTCCTTTAGCTCCCATTTTTCATCCACGTAACATTTCAAAAATCAGGCACTTGTTTCAAAAAGATGCAAAAAAGCTGGTTCACGCGTTTGTTACTTCCAGACTAGATTACTGCAACTCCTTATTATCAGGCTGCTCTAATAAGTCTCTTAAATCACTCCAGTTGATCCAGAATGCTGCAGCTCGTGTACTCACAAAAACTAAGAAAAGAGATCACATTACTCCTGTATTAGCTGCTCTGCACTGGCTCCCTGTAAAATCAAGAATCACATTTGAAATTCTTCTCCTCACCTACAAAGCCTTGATTAGTGATGCACCATCATATCTTAAGGAGCTTGTAGTACCATATTGCCCCACTAGAGAGCTGCGCTCACTAAACACGGGGCTACTTGTGGTTCCTAGAGTCTTCAAAAGTAGGATAGGAGCCAGAGCCTTCAGTTATCAAGCTCCTCTTTTATGGAACTAGCTTCCACTTTCAGTCCGGGAGGTAGACACAGTCACCTCATTTAAGAATAGACTTAAGACTTTCCTCTTTAATGCTTATAGTTAGGGCTGAATCAGGTTTGCCCTGGTCGAGCCCCTAGATATGCTGCTATAGGCTTATAGGCTGCTGGGGGATATTTTAGGATACAATGAGCACCTATATCCTCTTCTCTCTCCTTATGGATGAATTTACATCTCTCCATTGCACCTTATTAACTCTGCTTCCTCCCCGGAGTCTTTGTGACTTCACGTCTCATAGGGTCCATTGGACCTGGCTGTGTCTGATGCCTCCTGCCTGGTGAGCCGGCCTCCTGCCTTGGCCGTGCTGATGCGCCCCGCCCCCCTCCCTCTCTACCTCCTTCTGTTTCATGGATTGGAGTTCCATTCATACATTGTCATATTCATATAATGTGTTTATGTAACTCTGTAATACTGTTCATTCTGTACACATGACATCTATTGCATCTGTCCATCCGGGGAGAGGGATCTTCTTTTCCTTTTTTCCCTGTGAAAGGTTATTTTTGGGGAGTTTTTCCTGATCCGATGTGAGTATTTGTAATTACTGCTTGAGACCACAGATAATAAGATAGACGCTTGTAACATATTTTCCTTTTGAAAATCATACTGTACAAAAACATATTACTGGGTACACTCTGCATACGTACTTTGTTTGATCTTAATCCTAATGAGCTACAATAACATGTTGTTTTAGAGCTCAAGGACGTACAGTTATTAATATGCTGAACATGAACAATTGTAAATTATATTGTGCTTTTCTGCCATATTTTATCATGCCAGAAATCCATATTTATATTTTTGGTTTCCACCATGTTTGTTCCCTCAGGGAGGCTTTCTAGGTGTGGAACAGAAGAGAATACAGCAGGAGTCTTTGGGGAAATATCCGGCACAGGGCCCTACAGCTTGACTGCATGTTGGGCAGAACTATTTACAAGTGAAAAGCATACAGCTGGATGTGGTTTACACAGAGTAATTGCCTTTGGCTTCTGGGGAATACAGGATTGTATCTGTTCTATAATCAATAAAAGTGTACTGGCTGGATGGCAGCAGCTGCTACACCCATATGGGGATGAGAGCAGGCAATTAAACAGTCTAATTAATGTTGCTGCTATTGTCTGCCATACTTTAGGGGTTGCGAATACTGATAATGGAAAGGGATTGTGTTTTCGTTCTGTTTATTTGTTCAGTTATTTTTATTTAGCGGAATGTGCATAATGAAAAATCCACCGACCAGCAGCTCTAAAACTCAATAACGGATAAATGAGCGGCACAAACAAGAAGAACTGACGACAGGTTCTGGGTTCATCGAGAGTTAAAGTGTGCACGGGGCTATTCCTTTGCAAGGAGCCTAAAGTCTTGCCATCGCCATCAGGTTACTCAGCAACCAGTCGTGTTACTGTTAATTGTTAATAGTTGTTAAAGGGGTTATTATTACCGATGCATTACCGCGTGAGCAAAATGTTCACGTTGAAGCCGGTTGAAGAATTACTTACCGGACAGTGTGCTGACGCCGTCCACCCCTCCATTGTAGGCCGTGAAGTTGTGGGGCTGCATGTGTACCCAGAGGAGCTGGACGTACCCTGCCACCTGGTAAAAGCCGCATTTCCCCATCGCCGACCACATGCAGAAGAAGAGCATGGCCATCGACGAGTAACATGTCTTGCAGTCTAACGCGAGTCTCAACATCCTCCTTACGGGACTCACGCTCTTCGCCCACGTGGAAAAGTTTCGGCCTTCAGAGTCGCAACTGTCTTCAACTGAGCTTACCTGTTGTGGAGAATACGTCCCCTGAAGAAATAAACTAGTCTCAGGCATTGGCAGGGAAAAGGAGGTTATCAGTGCTACGGAGACAGAGGCGAGAGACACAGCAGCTAAGCAGTACAAGGACACCCCAACCAAAGACACAAGCAGTTGACCCAGTAGAGCGCCCATAGCGTAGCCCAGCAGCATGGCCCCTCTGACATAACTGGTCACTCTCTGATAGAAGCGAGGATCCACCACACTGTAAATGTAGGAGAAATAGGCCACATCCGCTGCCACGGCAACGCTGTAGCAGAAGAAGGCTAACTGGGCTGAGCGGACCCCCGAGCCGACTAGTACCAGCAGAGACGCCGCGACGTGGCTGAGCCCCTGGAGGATGATTACAGGCTTGTACCTGAGGAGGTCTGTCACCAGGAGGACTGGGATGAGGAGAACCAGGCTGGAGTAAGTCCACACAGGATACACCTGTCTATTCACCTGGAGATGGAGGAAGGTAAAAGATCTCATTATTCTTTATAAAGGGTATTCCTCACTGCTGATTGCAAGAGGGCCTGTGACACGCGGTGAGAACAGCACATGCTCATGCATGTACGCGATGGAAACAGGAATTAATTCATTTTAATATTGTGAAAATAAAGACAATATTAAATTGCTGTTCCCATGACGTTGTTTTTTGGTGTTCCAATTTGGCCTCGACTGAAGTCATATTCAAAGATGGGTTTTTATGACAGTGGCAGTCTACCTCATCTCTCTCAGTTGTGTCAGAGTCCATGATTCCTACACAAATTAAATTCTTAAGTAAGTCTTAAGGCTTATATAAATATAATGTTTGATAATGAGTCATCTGTCCCTGGAGCATATATCATATAGTGACTCTGGTGTGTCCCATCCGCCCCCTTCATTTTTCTTAGTGGTACCATAAGGTCCAACTTTCCTTGTCCTTCGGTACAGCAGGGGTTGTGGGTGCTACTGTATTCAGATTTCCCTTACCAACCAATCAGTAGCAAGGAAGAGTTAACAATTAAAACAAATGCAGTGCACTGAACTAGAGATGTGAGAGTCTAGATACTAGCTATCGCTCAAGTATGTACAATGAAGACACGTCCTGTTTGTGGGAAATAAACATGGACTGCAAAAAAACTCCAGTAGTCATTCTGTAAAAAATAATAATATTTAAATTGAATCCCTGGGGTCTGCACTTTGTTCACAAACTTGGTCAATTCCAACAACTTGATGTGGAATCTCAACAGCCACTCACAGGACCACCCGTTGAAAGGTAATTTGCATCATACATGGCTGAGCATGAAATGAGTAAACCTCGGATGAACCTGCAATACAGTGGCTCCCAGCCCGCCTTGTGCATCACAAAGTGATTGTCATAGTGTGAAGGACCCCATTCAGCTTCTTCCTAATGCCCCCCCATGACAACGCAAAGAAGTAATACATATTACAATAAGAATTCTTCTTCAAAGATGAATCAACACAGCATGTGATCGCTTTACCTTGTACGGGGTCTTTTTACACGTTGACTGGCCAATATTTTTGCAAAGAAATATTTGTCACCGGAGGAGGGATCATACTTGTTTAAGTGACCTTCTGAAACTCCTTTTAAATCTATCAGGTTACACATTTTGAGAAAAAAATGTAGCCACCCGAAGGAATTAATTCACAACGTAAGGCTACATGTTTAAAAAAATCATTTAGTCATCAGGTGGTGTGAAACAAAATACGAGTTGACTCAATTTAATATATTTAATACATACATACAGTGTACTCAACTATTAGAAGCATTTTCTCACATACTACATTTGTAACCAATCGTTTGTTTATATTAAAGCAAATAGATACTGTGGCTCTGGCAATAGTGCTTTACTTATTTAACACTCTATTGTTTGTCGGGTGTTACCGTCCTTGGTCTTTTGTCACCTGCTGTACTGTCCATTCATATGGTCAGCAGCTGCTAAGAAGGACATCAAGAAACTACAACTGGTTCAAAACCGAGCTGCCAGTGTTCAATAAGAACTAATACAGCATATATGCACTCTCGCCTGTCATGGTTCTCAGGGGACACTAAACTTCACTATAGCCTTCTCATGTTTTAAGAATATTTAATCCGACACCTGAATATTTCTTCAGTCAGTTACAATATACATGTAACACACATAACCATCACACAAGGAACGCTAGTTTAGGTCACTTGATACCTCCAACCCCAGGAACAAAACCTCCTCAAATGTACAGTTATTTTTGGTGCAATTACTGCTTGGAATATACTACCTCATCATATCTCTCATACAGTTAATAATTTGTTATGAAAAATTAATAAAAGGCGCACCTCGGGGCATCAACCACTTGACATTATCACTTTTGTAGTCATCTGATCTTTCTTTGTATAAATTACTGATGTACTGGACAATATACATCCAAGTCCTCGACTGCACTTTATATATAATTGTTATTATTCTGTTTGTACTATTCATGTTTGTATGTATTACATTTTGTCCTTTCTGTGGACTCCAGGAAGATTAGCGGCCGCTAAGGCGTCAGCTAATACATATTTAATAAACTAAACTAAACAAATGTACCTCTGGACCAAAACACAACTATTGGGATTCATCCTTTGAAATTCATAATTTTGTTTACATACATTTAGATTATTCACATTGTGCATATTAAAACAACAACCTGGCAGACCTCATAACCTACGACCTCCATATCTGCGCTGCAGTCACAGTAGCTCATAGCTCAGTGCCTCACCTGCTCCGTGGTGAGATTCTTGTAGGTCCCCGTGAGAAACTCTGTCATGAAGGGCTCTATGGGCCTCATCATGGAGCAGAAGCCGTAGATGCAGAGCGGCACAGTGGAGCCCACCCAACCAGCATGGCAGGGCTTATTATGACCTGCCCAGCTAGGCCTGCCGCCACACTCCGCGCTCCAGCAGAAGCCCATCGTTCCTCTCCGGTCTCCCCGGGGACGTCTTGCCGTGTCCGGGCCAGAGCAGAAGTCTAATTCAGGCAGTTTAATCTGTTGCGATATGGAAGCGTCAGATAAGGTCAAGGTGAAACTGATTGTGAACACCGAGTCGCCTGCTTTGCCATTGTTGTTTCTCTCCTCTGAAGTTTTCTACGGTGAGGAGAGAACAAAAAAAAAAAGTTAAGACTGTAAGGCATTAAGATGAAATATGAGGTGGAGAGCCTCTGGGGCTCCAGCGGGTGATAATAAATACTGTCTCCTCCTCTGCCTTTAAACCAAACCCCCTCATTCCTGCAGATGTTGAGGAAGGGGTGGAAGTCAAGCAGAGGAATATGCATGAGTCTGTGTCTCCGTGCAGGTGTACACACCATGCTGCCCCCCCCACAGACACACACACACGCACACACACACACACACACACACACACACACACACACACACACACACACACACACACAGTGTGTACATACGCTTGTGCCTGTTTAGTTTCTTCCACTATTAGCCAGCGGAGTCCAAAACAATGTGAGTGATATATATATACAGAGTGAATATCACAACACTGTTTTAATCAAAGGAATATTAGATAACATAAACTACTCTTTTTACCAAACCGCTAATGCACCTTCTCAAGAGTTATGAAGACACTTGGACACATCCACAAATATCCCTCAGCTCGGAATTAAATTCACCCAAATTTCAATTTTCCAGAGTAGCTCATCCGATCAAATGATCTTAACTTTTCAGCGTTTTGTCTCTGTGACGGTCATAAATAACAAGTTCATAACTTTAAAGCCAGTTTGCAGGATGGCTTGGCAGTGAATTTATAATACTTAGGGAGAGAAATAAGCAAGGCAATCATTCCCGAGCTGAGAATTACCGTAGTCTGTAATTTAAAATATCCTACGGCGAATTATGAGTCACCAGTGGGGTGTCAACAAAAAGCTCTGCATCAGCTCAAACTGTCAGACTGCCGCCATGACTTAATTCTCAACATCAAGGTCACCGGATATGGAAAATATTATTCATATTTATATATTCGGCATTTTCTAATGTTGTCAGATTTACAGTCTGTGGTGTTCAGTGACTATGGCTGCAGGGAGCAGATACAGAGACACACAATGTGACCTTTACACCGTCAGAGTAAGACTGTGGTGTTACTAACATTTGGTTCCATTAACAATACATGTTGTCAAACAGTAAAATAAAGTACCTGCGTTTTCATTTATGGGCTATCAATGCTGCTGAGGCATTTGACATATTTAGGTCAATTCACAGCTAATATTCTCACATGATCGGCAACCCCGAGTCATCAAGAAGGAAAAGAGAAGTTACATTTTTTTAGGATCAGCTGCACTGCAGTAGTCACAGCAGTACTACTCTTCCTGTGCTGCTTCCTCCTCTTATGTTTCCCATATTGAAATGAGCTCATACAATATAACTAAATACATTCTTATAAATAAATAAGAACAACACAACACGACTGCAAGCGGCTGTGCCAAGATCGCACCATCTCACACCCTCGCCCTACTCTCTGGACTCATTACGCTCTTAATCATCTCTGACCTGCAGTCTTATTGCTTATTAATCTACAGCAGACAGAGATGGACCTCATTCTCATTCCAAGAAGCCACATTAAGTCATTTTCTTTTCTTTTTTTCCCCTTCTCTGTAATCTTCTGCAGTCTGTACTGGGACAGAAGTGATGATCAAAGGTATCTATCTTTAATTTCCCCTTCCTTTCCGTCTACAAATTCACGTGTAAAGATCACGTCATGATAGCTGGAACAGAGTGGGGGCCGTGGGAGGCAGTGGCGAGTAAATGTCTGAAATTATTACCTGCTGCGTGCAGTCGGGCCAAATGGAGCTCAGCATGGTGAAGGACATCTAAAAGCTCAGGGCGCCATGTATCGGCATGTCACCTGCAACCACTCAGTAAAAAATACAATAACATCCTCAAAAGAAACCAACTGGGATTTGATTTTGGGGTGAACGCGGACTGAGGTCGACACTTTGTTGAGTGAGCTCTGAAATTCCCGGCTTGACCCTGCTGTGAACAGTTTAGCACCACAACCAAACCTTTTCAAAAATCCTTCATATACCAGCACATCACAGATAGAACACATGCACCAGCCTTATATATATATATATATATATATATATATATATATACTTTTTTATCTCCCCTTTGTCAAAGGGATATCTTTTACTCCATGTTTGGTTCTCCACAGCATTTTTCTTGGGTTATGTGTTATGTGTCTACACCCTCACTTTATATTTCAACTGACCTCACCTATTTGTCCTTTCTTCATTATCACTTCTGAAATGCAGGAGCCGACACCGCGGCGAGTGTTCAAAAGGCAGCCCTGATGCATTGATTCCTAATTCTTCACAGACCAAACCCCTCTTCCCACAAGCCCCCCCCCCCTCCCCCCCCCCCCCCCCCCATCCACCCCCCCATCCTTGCTGGCAAGTCATATGAGGCCGGTGTAGTCAGGAGCCTGACTTTGAAACAAACAGTGAGTGTGGGACAGGGGGTTTGTGTTTGCTGTGTGTGTCTTTACTGTGTGTGTGTGTGTGTGTGTGTGAGAGAGAGTATATTGAGGTGTTTTGTGAGGCTCAGATAAGCATATGTTTGCAGTGGTTTGGCTAAAAAAACAACTCCCACTGCTTCAAGCTGATAAGACGTGGAAGTTCTGTGTGTGTCTTTTTTTCCCACCCTCTATTTTGGATTTCACTGGACAATGAGTGGACTTATAATAAGGTGACTGACTCAAGTTTCTGGTTTAAACAAGAAAACAAACACAATATAATCCAGCTCCACTTAGAAACTCCTTTTTGTTGTCGTGGATACTTTACATGAAGGTGAAATTGTTGTGAATACTTTACATGAAGGTGAAATTATTGTGAATGCTTTACATGAAGGTGACATTGCTGTGAATGCTTTACATGAAGGTGACATTGCTGTGAATGCTTTACATGAAGGTGACATTGTTGTGAATGCTTTACATGAAGGTGACATTGTTGTGAATGCTTTACATGAAGGTGACATTTCCACAGTCCCATTTTGGTGCAGTTCTCAACAAGACCGATGCATATTCAACATAGTGTCATTTGTCTATTCATTTCTGGATCACTCACTGAGAAGATTGTAGGATAAATATTTGCTGTTGGTCCTCTATCATCTCCACAGCAATGCATTCATGAATATCTATAAGCTGAGTGTAACATGAAGTAAAATACAATAATATAATTGTTAGTGTCTGATTAGGTTATAATGGACCTTCCTTAGTTGTATCTTTGTGATTAATTTACAATATATTTAAACAAAGTCCAAGTGATCTTCTGTGAACCTTAGGTTTTTCGGGCCCTCGACCCTGAGACTGTGTTGCTATAGCTGGTAATTGAGCCTTGTACTATTACCTTCATACAATTCTAATTTTAACATCAACCAAAATCCAAACTGAATTTCCCTATATGTCAAACTTAGATGAAATCCTAAAAACACTATATTTCATTCCACTTCAAATCAAACCCATTATAGCTGTGAAATAGCAAGTTGTATATTGGCACTCATCTAAGAGTGCATTTCGTACCAATATACTGGACTGAATTGATGAACATCATTTTCTGCACCAGCAGTTCAAACATATCACGGTGTAATCATCTATCTGAAGGTTTTAAGGAAGCCTTTGGGGCCAGAAGCACTTATAGCTGGTCATCATTGAAAAAAAACCCATAACACTAGATGGAGCTCTTGCTTCATCGAACACCCGCAACATCGCTCCTCATCTCTGGCTGCTCATTCCCGACGACATTGACAGTCTCAAACATTGTGAGAGCTTCAGGAAGAGCAGCACATGATTGACACGCTGATGGACAGACAAACAGTGAAAAACTCCAAAACCAGCTGTCCCTACCACGCGGCCATCTGCCACTTCTTGTCTAATTGGATGATGAGCGCTTCATTTGGAACGCTTGCTTGATTGCTTAATATTATTCTCTCCACATGTTTTGAATTATCTTTCGGACTCTTTATTGTTCCCGACACAGTTGCAATAGATGTAGCAGAATTAGTAATGGCGCATAGCAGTACAAGCAGTAACAATCAATAGATCATAGCTGTGGCTGACAGCGGCCGTGATCTATTGACGTGCTTGTGGTGAAGATATAACTAGCTCCACAGAATCATATAAAGAGCTGTGTTGTTGGCTTACAGCTCAGCCCCTTTGACATTTGTTCACTCAACCATGGGGTGACATTTCCTGAAACAGAAATATTGTAAAGAAACAGGGTTTCACAGTATTCACCTACAGTTATGTGGAGAAAAGAAACATGCTTTATTCTCTCAACTTTGACCAGAATGTCCAATAAGATGGACCCCTCTGGATATCAGGACATTGCTGCTATGATCAAAAACCAGAACGTATTTGAATCGTACAGTAGAACCAATCTGTCACAGGGACATGTTCCCGTTTCTCGCTTTACCTGTCAAGTCGGAGGAAAAATGAAAAATAAAATGTTTTCATCATGCATTCTGCCATAATTTTGAATAACCCCGCTGGATAACAGATTAAAGCTCTACAGCTATAAATCTGTGATTTCAGTTCACTGCCACACCATCGGTAATTACTGACTGTTGGACAACCCCCCTAAAGAAATCTAGAAATCTGGTAACATTATGTTGCTGTGCATGTCAAAATCAAATCCTATGAATGTGGTAAGAAAAAAAGAGAAACTTGAGGAATTCAAATGTCACTGAATACCAATACGTCAATGGCACTGTAAAGCTCGCAAGAAGCTGCTTGCGATCAACACTTCACATTTGAGCCAAGTGGACCTATGGCTGTCAGCGCTGAACCCAACCCTGTGACATTTAAAAGGGGAAACAAGGAGGATTTTCACTGCCCCATTGCACAAAATGACAGTAATATGGTGTGTGACAGGGATGATAGCGGGATGTTGAATTCCTGGCATTCAGAGCTCAACTCATACTTGTTAGTTTGATTTCAACAGAAGCTCTCTTGCGATTCAATCGTTTTGTTTGCAAGGTATAGCTCTCACCAGGTAAGGATACATTGGACTGCAAACAAGACTAAAAGCCTTGGGACCCTGAGGCAGTACTTTATCAGAAATTGTCGCACACTTGAAAAATAAGCACCACAACAAAAAGTTTACACACAGACTCCGAAATCTTTGTCCGTCATTAATGTTTGAGGAACAGGTTCGGTTGCCTGCAGCCTTTAGAGAGTGGTTTGATCACTTGGAACCACCGCAAACATCATCATCCAAAAAAAGGCATCTGATCTCTTCTTATCACAAAAACAGAATACAAATTAGACAGTAATGCAGGTGTAGTTTCTTGCTAATGTCATGCATTCATTATCTCCCATTTTGGACTAGCAGACATACAGCGGACATTGAAGGGGGTATTATTAGTTTTGCAGGTATTTGGCCATAAACCAAAGAAAAAAACTGGAACTGATGATGGCGATTCTTCATAAATGCCAACCTCAGAAGAGAATTCAGAGGAAGTCCGTTATTGTCATCCTCTCCGGACCACGAACGTCTGTGCAAAATGTAATGGAGATCCATTCAACAGTTGTCGAGATATTTCAGTGTGGACCAAAGTGGACCCGCTCATCAATCTACTCACCAACATTGCCATCCATAAAAACCCTTTATTTTTCTGACCTAGAATCCCCATTCTCTCTGATAAATTGTCATGGCAGCACCTGGTCTTCGGTAGGTAGAGATAGTTACTCCAGGAGTTCAGATAAGCTTAACATTAACTTTCTCCATTTGAGTGTCATTGGTGTTCAACGTATCGAGGGGTCATTTGAGCTCAAAGTTTGCCTGCAAAACCAAGGAAGAACATTGAATTGATAATAATGACCTTGCTGTGTGCAATGTCACCGGGTTGTACATCTATCTTACGGGCAACAAAAGTAGCAAATGGTACGACTGGTAAGGGGACACGTTCTGGAGTTCTTGGAGCAATTTCTCCTGGTCCTACAGAGGTCACCGATGACTTAATACCCCCTTTAACAAGTCCTAAAGAGATAAATGACGTTAAAAAAAAAAGAGCGACTCAATATGCCAATGTTCACGCCAGTTAGAATATATCTATTAGAAGCCATGCATTAAAACTCATTAGAGCTTGTTTGGAAAGGAGGGGAGGTCTTTGGCACCAATCAATCAAGGTCACTGCTAAGATGATGCCATGCCATAGCTGGAAGGCTCTTAGACTGATGAGTGTCAGCGGCTTCTGGTGAGCGCTTGAGGGCTAATATCCCCCTCACTGGGCTCCCCTCCTTCCACTCCTCGCAGATGAGTCCTGTTCTGACAGAGAGAGCTGCAGGAGGGGGATGGAAAGAAAAGCTGACATATCAGCACCCACTCCACATCTTGTCAGAATGGTACTCTTTTGCCCCGATCCAATATCCAGAACCTCTTGTTCTCTTTTTTCCAACCCTCTTTCACCTTCCTTGTACTTCTCAGTTCTGTAGGCTGCTCAGGTTAGCTGTGAATAGACTGCCTTTTCATTAGCTCCCTGTGTGGGGGTTTGCATGCGCGCAAGCGTGAATCTGTGCGCGTGCACTATTTTTATACTTTCAGCACTCCTTTCCCTCCAGTCTTTCGGTCTTTCCACCTTGTATCATCTTAAGTTCTCCCCGTTATTCTCGATGCATCTTCAGATAATGCATCCAGATTCGTGGGGATTATTGTGGCGGAGGAGGAGGAAGAGGACCATAGAAAGAAGGAAGAGGAGATTAGCTCAACAGTTATTGAGTGTGGTAGGACGGGGTTTTTTCTGCTGCATTTTTGGTTTCCGAACGCCCCTGAGCCTTCCGTTTGACGGCACTCATCCAGATACTTCAGGGTGCTTCCTTCCGCAATAAACTAATCAAATTCTTTATAGTGCTGTCTTTCGCAAGACTCTCTACTTTTGGCTCCCGTCCAAACAGGAAACAATACTTTGTGCACGTCATTCGGGCAGAGATCTGAGAGCCGTAAAAACTCAGAAAGGATTAAAATCATGGTGAGGATTTACATAATTTGTCGAAAAAGCAAACATTTAGTTCAGACAAATAGATAGACGGAGAGATAGAGAGAAGGACTGTAAGACGGAGACAGATAGACGACCTTTTCACATATATGTTAGTATGCATGTTTCACACATATGGACACGGGATAACTCTAGAAACACGGGCTGTTAATTTTAACCTCGAGGCAGTGTTCCCAGTAAATGTCCCGTTTTGTGTCTTCTCTTGGCAGTGCAATTTGCAACCATTCCTATTACGCCTTAATGGGAAACATTAAAGAAGAAAGAGAAAGAAAAGTCCATAGAAGATAATCAACAGTGCATTTCAAGCAGCTGACAGTAAGTTGCACTCTGTGCTAGATTTAGGCATTACTTATTCTAATGAAAGCAGGGAATTCATTTTGAGGTCTGATATCCTACTGTATGTTAATACAATCTTCATCTCAGAGAGACGGTGTGCCAAATGCTAATTTCTAAATGACCTTGCAGATCAAGTAGATGCTCTCTCTTAATGGCATTGCCTCATTAGGAATTAGTACTCTATTATCAGCCATCTGAAAATAGCAAACAGTCAATCAATTCTCTGTGAATTGCAGTCAGTACTCAACACTTCGCAGATAAAAAAGATATATTGTCGAATCACAGCACCTGTTAGCAACTTCAACTTACAAAAACACGTTTTATTTAATGAAAGAAAAAAACGCAAGACTCCTAGTTGAGATATGCCAGTGTTTTGTCATAACAATTTAGAATATATAAGTCAAAACAACATTTGTCTTCAGTGATGGCACATCCTGTAGAGTGCTCTCCTGGGGCGTGAATGTGTTGTTCCAACTTACAATGTCTGTACTCATATTCTAATTTTTTATTGGTGCAATATCTGCGTGAACTAAAATTGTTTGTGATATCACGCCACAGGCAGTTAACCACCCTGGGGGACTGACATGGTTAGCCATTGCTTAGCCCCTCCTGTGACTCAGTCCACTACTTTGTGTCGTGATGTGAATCACCATGTAATGTATGAAGTGCTAAGGTCAAAGAACTGCTCATTGCTGGCAATTTTGTCATTTGTTCTTTTCCATCTGTGCAATTTAACCCATAAAAAAAAGAATCCGTGGGAGCTTCCGGTCCTAATGTTTGCAAACTAAACTAGCTAAACAGCTAAATGGGTCCTCACAAAAATGTAATTATGGTAAGGGCCAGAACTTAAACCACAAACCGTTTACCTAACTTCGCCATAGGCGGCGCTAGTACGAGGCTAGGAGGGGGCTTGGCGGTGCGCTGTGACTCTCGGTAGCGGCCTGCGATGAAGGTGGCTCACAGGTCTGGCCTTGAGCTTTATAGCGCCCCCCCTTGCCAGGACCGCGGGACAGGGCTCCCCGCTCCAGTCACGCCTGCGTGTCACCATAATTCATATCTATTCGAGCACTTTGTTTACAGTTCAATTGTTTACTAGAGCACTACATTGTTTACAAGAGAACAACAATACTTACCAAATTTAGCCTCTTGCACCAGATGGATGCATTTAATTAAAAAATGTACAACATTTTCTGAATTCCCCCCCCCACCACCCCAAAGAGGGTCAGAGGTCCATGCACCACAGTGGGAAGTCACTGGGTTAAGCAAGAATTGGACTGGCCATGAGGAGGAGCACCATTGGGCCAGGAGCTTGATTGTGGACCATAATTTAGCTTCTCCATAACTGAAGCCCTAGCGCCGTCTATGGCCAAAGCTATAGATAGCTATAGCTATAGAGTTCTGTTCCAAAGGAAGGGAAATAAATGGCATATCAACATCCAAAGGATATACGACCATGACGTGCCCTAGTCATTACCGCACCCCAGAAGTTGTCAGTGCATCCCCTTGCTCTCAGTTGTCATCTTTACTCCCAACTTTTCACATAGCTCCTTTCCAACAGAGAACAGATACTGAGGCACAGTTCACTGTGTGTGTATAAATGGCTTCACTGCTCTGTGAAAGAGATTCGCAACTGACTTTAAAATGCACATTATGCCACGTCTCTGGGATTCTCTGACTTATGAACATGAGCATCTGCGCTGCTGTCAACACAGAGGTGCTCCTTTGACAAAGAGAGGAATGAACTTTGTGAACTTGTGAAATGGGAGTTTGAACTCGTGCACCATTTATGAACCAGAATACAGACACACATCCTGTGCTCAGCCACCGTTTCCATCTTTTCTAATTTATTCTCTGTGGAGCTTCACAACCGCGGGGACCGGACCAGCTCTGCTCTCTTGTTTCAGGGTACATGAGACGGTAATAGATGTTCACCTATATGAAAATAATTGCCAGAGGTTGCAGGGATAGAGGACAGTATAGGAAGTCAGAAGCTCACTGTGTACCATTTTCACAGCGGCTTTGTTTGTTGAGTCTAGAGTTTTTATCACAGCAACATTTAACCCTCCTCATCTGCTTTCTGACATCTTTTCTGTCGTTCTCGTCTAGTGGTCTGCTCTAGTCCTATTGTCAGTGAAGGGCAGCTGGGTATCACTGTCAAGAAATTAGATTGTTGCTCATTTAGGAAGGTGGAGCCACAAGTGCACAGAGAACTCACGCAACCAAAGGTGAGTGACCGGTCTAAACAAAACATACTGCTTCGAGGGCAAAAATAAAAGCAGCTTCCGCACATATCGAAAGGTTTACACACACAAACGATTGACGGAAGCGGTTGTGTGGAGGATGAAGAAAAAAAGAGCTTGAAATGTTGACGTTGGAAAGGTGTTATAAGACCGTGAAGAATCAAAGACAGACCGGAAACTAGATATCAATGTTCTCGTACTTTGTTTTCCTCATAAAAAGCAGACTTGATTCCACTTCTGCCGGAGCAATAATTGGATTCTGACTGCACATTTTGTACATCTAGTACCCCATCTCGACTGGAACCGAACTTGTGGCGGCTGGTTCCAGCGTTTATATTTACCAGTGTTTTAGGCCAACCTCTTCCAGATTGAGAAAAACTGCCAGCATGAAAGCGGCCCAGATTTCATCCCCTTAAATTGTTGGATAAGGATGCAACCTTGGCTGCTCTCACTTGGCACCCAGTTGTTTATGATTGGAAGCCTTCAAGCTGAGCCAACGAAGCGAAGCATCTCGTCTGATCTGCCAGGGCTCAGTTCCCTCACCCAGACAGAACAGTGGGACGCATGAAGACGAAAGCCAAAAAAGGACATCTATAATTAGTTAGTCAGTTAGTCTTCACCTCTCTCCAGCTCTCCCAGCTGGCCAGAACCCCCAGTATAAACACACACAGTCACTCACACCCACTGTGCCCACTACCCCTTTAAGATTCATCTCGACTCAGGGCTCTGGTTTGTAATTGCCTCACAAGCCTGGTTACTGAGAGCCAGCCTATTAGGAGAGCACCAGAGTGGAACATAACATTTTCAGTTTCAATTAGGTCTATGAGGGCATACATAATGCACGGGGGAGGTTTGGTCCCCTCGGAGTGATGAACTGATGAACTCATGTGGGGAAATGACGCTGCAGTGGTCGAAAGAGCTGAGCTGAGCTGACTGTTTGCGCTGCATATGGCTGAAATATTTGTCAGCCTTAAGTGAATTAGTTTGGGCTCACTGAAATGTGGAGATATGTTTGGAGTGAGCATTTGGGAGTGTGCGTGTGAGTGTGTGTGCGTGTGAGACACACAGAAAGAGAGCGAAGGCAGTAAGCTTTAAGAGAGAGGAAGTCGCACCAGCCTGAACTAACTGAATTATATTCACACTCATGCGGCTGCAATTACCTGATGTGGATTTGAGCTAACCAAGGTGCAATCCCCACACTTTGGGACCTCATTATGGAATGATATGATTTCACGTCATCTTGTTGTACGTATGTAATCATCTCAGCCGACTCCCTGCGGATACATTTGCATCGAATTACTCTCCACTGCAGTTGAATTACGGTCATGTTCGTTTCAGCTGAGCTACGACAGAGTACCACTTCCTCGTTAAAAGCTTACGCAGAGACCACGCACATTACAGGAACATCATAATGTGATAAGAAGCAGTGTTAACAGTGGTGCTAATGGACGCCAAGAGCCTTAACATACGAATCCAAGACACAGAAGCAGAGCCCCAAAGTCACGGCAGTTGGATTCATGCTTTGATCCTTCACTGATGTGCTTTTTAAATGGTGTCTTAGCTTTAGCATGAGCTAAATAGACAATAACATATAAGTCAGTGACCATAAATATGTGCACTCAACTGCATGAAATGACTTTTCCTAACACTCGAGAATCTTTTCAACACCTAATCTTTGAATATGCCCTTCCCTCGCAATTAGTTGCCTAGCCTCGCGCATGCACCCAACCATACATTATTAAGAGTACTGTTATTATTTTCAGCAGATATAATACAATTAATTAGTGGGGGAGAAAGGAGCAGATCAAAAATATTGTTGCAACGTCGCAGTTTGATTCCACTGCTGCCTCCCTCATGCACACATCTCCATAGACATACATTTTTTTGTCTTTTCCTCTCTCCTCTTTGGTTCCTGTATTAATGAATGTATCCCTGAACTTAGAAGGGCTTGCATAAAATGTTATAGACTCGCAAGACAGATGCTCTCACGGCCCCTGGTTTCTGCTTCCCCGTTTTGACATTGTGCACCTTCAGGCTTCCAACCTTCATATCTGTGCCATCTTCTCCGTCTGCCAGTTAACTAACTTTGCAGAACTCCCTGGCTTTCCTTCACCTGTCAGTTCCTCATAGCCAAATGTCTTGTGGAGCATATCATTGACTCTCTGCCTCACTTTCACATTCATTCGCCCTTCTCATAAACATTATGTAGGCCGGAAGCGGTGTTGTAAACCAGTATGAATCTCAATGTTGAAGTTGAGTCAGTGCCTAGTTCAGTGGTTTGTGTGTCGGATATTCTCTCCAACATTTATATGCTTCCGGTCTTTATTTTTGCATTCTTGATTATGTTCAGAAATAGATAATTACACTCTGAAGTAAAAGAAAAGGCAAACCACCAGCTAACACAGTGTAGATTTCACTTTGCTTTAAAAAGTAGTAGGGTTTGTTGTGCCATTTATTTTTTATTTTCATTTTATGTTGTCATGTGATGCTATCAAGACGACAACATTCAGTTGTTCCCGAAAGTCTTATGGTGTCTTTTATTAATTATTTTTGAGTGTCCAAGTGTCATTTTGTGAATAATATATAGCTTTCTTTCGGTTAATGGGCTTCACCACGTCCTGCAGGGCCCATCTCTCAAACGTGCAATGGGCTGTTTTTCTTTTCTGTCTCTGCGACACGCAAACAACCCACCACTTTAGGCTGCGCCGTGATGTGTGACCATCCACCGGCAGACATTGACTCACCAGAGAATGACAACAGGCAGCAGGCCAACACCCGTGCAACGGCCAGCTTTTTGTGTGTGTGTATTTATGTGATCGGTCAGGCCAGAGAGGCCAAGTGTGGATGGGTGCCCGCCTCAGACAGGGCAAACAAGACAGGACGAAACAAGCCATTTTCTCCAACCCCCCCCCACTCCCCCTCTGGCCAAACTTCCGGTTTCCACACCAGTTGCCCTGGAATTGCTCTGTCTCTCTCTACGAGCGACACCCTGATGGCACAGTGGGCAGCGCACCCGGCGAGCAAATAGGAGCGAGCCGGGGGGTGAGACAGCGACGGGAAGGTCGTGGGTGAACTAAGTAAATGCCATACCGCAGAGATGCAGCTGATGAAATCACAGAACGCTCCGTTTGTTTGGTTTAGTTTCGGTTGGCCTGCAGACATGCGTCTCCTGGGCAGTCGGGATCATGTTGACATCCATCTTGTTTATGTCCATCTGCTGTTGTTTACTCGATTCAGACGTGGACAAGGCCGGGTCGAACGCTGTTGTCTTGCCGGCTCTCGGAGGTGTACGTGACCCTCCCTCGACCCTCCTCTGAGTCTCAGTGGCCCGCATGTCTGTGCTTTAGCTCAGCAAGTCGAGCTGCTCTTGGATTTCCCCCCCCCAAGGTCCTTTTTTCCACGAGCGTAGGATCACAGGGTCAAATAACATGGCTTTACTTTCATTTCAGGCTGCATGTCCCAAGGGCTAAATTGTTAAGAAGACACTGTCTGGTGCATTATGCTGATTTTCTAAGTGGATGGCCAGGTATTACAGCACAGTGAACTTTCTATCTTTCATTCTAGGGTTTCTCAATTTATCCCGTTGCAAAATAGATTATTCATTGATGCATTGTGTATTTGTGGTTTACCACAGTATAGTTATTCATCATGTGCCTGCGATTTGCATTTCTAATTACTTTTTAATATGTATGGTCCCTTTTGTGCCTACACTGTGAATACATGTCCTCATGGGGAAAACCCAATTAATTAATCAATCAATCATGAAGCACTTTGAAATTTTTTTTTTTAACCAATATCAGCAAAAACATGCACATTATATAGGTCCCTAGATAAGGTAGTTTTGATTATCATAACACCGAGTTCCGGTAGGAGGCTGTTCATCCTGTAAGTATGCTACACAAACGTCACACTCATAGGCGATTGTTTGAAGATTCCTTTCCAAAACCATAAATGGGCATTAATCTGCTTTACGTTATTATCTAGCAGTCAGTGGGGTCTACTCATCCCATTCTGCCTGCGCACTCATTAAGGTCAACAGAGGCTTCCACATT
Organism: Cyclopterus lumpus; assembly: GCF_009769545.1. Taxonomy (NCBI): domain Eukaryota; kingdom Metazoa; phylum Chordata; class Actinopteri; order Perciformes; family Cyclopteridae; genus Cyclopterus; species Cyclopterus lumpus. Next base: position 6,636,789 of record NC_046969.1, on the reverse strand, counting down.
CTGCTAGCATCACAACTGTGAGTCCACCAACAATTGCCATTTCCGTTGTTCACGGTCATTGTGAGTGGCTTTGGAGGGAGGCCTGAAGGGGACGACGGGCTGTCAGTGTTGCCGCTAAGCAACTTCCTTGCAAGAATTAGTGACTTTTGGAGCCAGTGCTGCAAGCTAATTTCATTGGAAAAGAGTTGGTTACACTGGGCTGCGTGTTACAGCTGGACGCTTTTAAAATGCTGGTTTTTCCAGTGTTTGATTATCTAAATGATGCTTTTGTATTCCAACAGAGTTCAGGAAACACAATCCAGTACCAACGCTCTCTACTTTTTATCTAACTACAATATCATCCCGACAAATGCTGCCACTGGAACTGGTTTTATATGAAGAAAAGCTCAATATATTCCACTGCAGTTAACGCAATACATTAGCAGCTATCGAATGGACCCCTGTTAGGCTGTTTTGTAAGAATGGACCTTTAGCCTCAGAGTTGAAGGCCCACGATCACAAACCTAGATGTTGCACGCACTATGAAATTCAAAAGTGACTGGACCTCCACAAGACATACAGTATATTACAGGTTGTGTAATCTACCGGAATACCAAGATTAAGAGAGTTCATCCAGTGAATTGAAAAATGGGGAGCACTCATAAATAATAGTTGGCAATGCCGTCATTGGATCTGTATATGCAGACTGACTCGTGAAAAATATCTTCTTATCCCTTGATCAACCAAAAGAAAAACAGTCCGTAAAAAAAATTCAATTGATAGCCCGTGGTGATTTTCTGGTAAAAAAAAAAAAAAGACAAAAAAAAGAGGCTGTTGAGAGGAGCAAAGAAAGTCAAACTGTTTGAGCGCGGCAGAGAGAGCATGATCCCACTCTGAGGAATAAAATCACTATTTGTTTGCGCTTACATGTTATGTTAATTGATTTTGAGTGAGAGTGCATCTGCAATCCCCCGTAGTCCATTCTGAAGCTGGATTTCGATCAGCGCTGGCATTGATGTTTTGTGTTTGAACCAACTCAGTGACCATAAGCACTGCAAAAAAAGTCAAGCATGTTAGAAAGCATTCATATACTTGCCACATATTCATATGCCCTGTAGCCACCATGTGCGTATCATAAGGACTGCCATCAGAAACACCACAAAGTCCCCACGCTGAGTCTCGGTTTCAAACTCTCTCTGTTCTTGCTCCCGCCCTTTCATTCCTCATGCATGCGTTTCCTCACGCGGGCGGCAACACCTGGGACACAGAAAAATACACACGCACACGTAGAATATAAATCATTAATATCATATTTGTATATACCATTTATAAATTATCCATGAGTCTTCTAATAAGCTGTCGGAGCACTCTAACCACCTTGTAAAGTCTTATTGATTATAGCACCATGTGTACATGCACAATCAAGTCTTGGCGAGCTGAAAATACATTAAGAGTTCCCAGAGAACCGGGTTTGATCAATGTATCCATGCCTTCGTACTGTATATGTTTAAAGGGCAGTCAGCAAGTCAGATTATATGCAATAAAACAATGTTATGAATAATTGATTTCTTGTTATTGTGTAAGGGAAGGAAATGGTTGCCAGGACAACCAGTAAATAATTATTCTCTCTCTCACACTCTCTCTCTCTCTCTCTCTCTCTCACACACACACACACACACACACACTCACCTTTCCTGTTGATGGGTCTTTCCGGAAAGACCCATCAACCCCCCCCCCCTCCGTCATGTATATATCACAGATGCAAGAAGATGTATTTTTTCTTTGTACTGTTTTGTTTCATCTGCTTGACATCGTTTCATTACCAGTGGACTCACAGTGCCGTCAGTGTATGATATTTAATCAGCATTTTAATCACAGATCCCATATTTTCATAATAAGAGGATAATTCGCCGGCAGCAGAATACGGTGTGTGAAATGAAGGGCTGTTCTACTGCAACGTGGATGTGTGATGGGCACTGCTGTCTGTAATTGTTTTATATTTTAAATAAAGATTCATCTGAATCCACTCAGGATCAATGTTACAGTTTTTTTGGATTGCTTACACACTAAAATATATAAAAAGCAGCAGGTGAGTTCATCGGTCTGCAAGCACAATGGTAAGAGTCAGAGAAAGAGTAAGACGACGACGAGGAGAACGAGGAGAACGAGGAGAACGAGGAGAACAAGGAGGTGCTGGATTCGTCATTCAAGACGTTTCTTTCCAAGGTGTCTTGCTAATGACAACATTGCCTGCGATGTTGATGAAATTCTCTGGCCAGATCCAGCTAGGCGAAGAGACAATGTCTAGTTTTTATTATTTTTACAATTTCTTACAATACGTAAAGTGACATTTGGTTACTGTGTTATGAATCTCCATGTCAACATTTTGGGCGTGTTGAGAAATAAATGAGTTTCTTCAGTCTGCAACATTGGTCTTGTGTAGTGTTTGGTGAATTTATATTATATTTGTACTTTGTTGATAGTAGCCTACTCTAATCATAGGGAAGTAGAAGTGCTAAAAGTGTTTTAGGTTTATCACAGCAGAGTGTAACTCGTGTGAGTATAGTAATGTGAAAACGTGTGTGTTTCATATGGTAACAAAGTGTGGTTTTTAAAAAGAAGTGTATAGTTTTTACAAGAGTGTTTAATTTTGCAAAGGATCTGTAGTGTTTTGCTAATTGGGTGTGTGGTTGTGCTAATTGGGTGTAGTGTTTTGAAAACACGGGCCCTGTTTTGAAAAAAAACTGTAAGTGCATCGGTACGGTAACAAAAACATGCCAACCATATTACACTTGTGTCACAAAGGGGATTTGGGGATTCAACCCACAGCGAATAAAGAACAGAATCTGATCAGGAAATGAAAATTAATATTGTTGCTTGCCTTTGGGCTGACACACACACACACACACACACACACACACACACGCTCTGAGGAGAGGGGCTGAAAAGTCACAGCTGCAGTTATTCTCGGAGTACAGTAATTCTCACATCCACTTCAGATCGTGCTGATGCTGGCGGTTAGTGTGTTATTAATTTGTGAACTTAACAAAAACAACATCATGAGAAGTCTGAGATTTCTTTTGTCATGCAGTGAATACTTGGCTTTGATCCAATGGGTATACAATGCACAGAATGGATTACAGATGACTCGCCCTGTATAGCGCTCCATTCACATTTTCCTCTGATTAAAGAAACGTCCTCAAAGCTCGAGGTTCCTTTGATGCTTTTTAATAGAAGAAAGAAAAAAAAACCTTCAGGTGTGGCTGAATGATGCAATGTTGAGCTGCTCCTGCTCCTGACAGAGAGAAAGAAATGGGAAAAGCAGGCTTTAGGTTTTTTGAAAAAACAGCAGACGGGTACCTTACACATGCATGTGTATGCAGGGAGTTGAAATGGCTCAGACTCCGGAGAGTTTATCTTTCTTTCTCCAGTCTCTATCACCCTATCTCCCTCCCTTGCTCGGTTCATTAATCAGCCCTTTATTAAACAAAAGCAGCTTCCAGCACAGCCTTAAAGGTGCATAGATAATCTTGACGTGAAGATAGAGTATTTACCCTTCTTACCCTCTACCTCTTCACTGTATGGTAATGTGGGAAGCTCTCGCGCTGTATAAAGACCAATTGAAAATACCAACCTTTTGTAAATATTACATACAATTCTGTTTAATGGTCTCTGAGCTATTGTGTCTCAGAAAGCCAAACATCTGCTGCCAAGTACAGTCTGTGCGGATAGAGGTGACGCACATGAATGGTGAGGTGAATTATCCACTGCGGAGCGTCTGGAATTTAATTACCACCGTTCGACACTGACGTTTTTAAGGACACGGGCAATTTCGAGCGCCATTGTCTAACCACTTGCAGGGAAAGCGATACGGCCGAGCCGGGCAATCAAACATCCCACGGCTAGGAAAACTGGGCCAGGGTGTTCTTTCTCTGAACAAGACAATTTAGAAGTTATAGTTTACTAGTCCATGGCAGAGGCAAAGGCACTCAGAGGGCAACAACCCAAAAAAAATAATAGCGTGTAAAGGTTTCGATGTGTGTAACAAAGACAATGAGGCGGCGAACTAGAAAGGAGCCCATAATAGGTGCCTGTCTGCCCTGGGGACCGCACTCGCATCTTTTTGGTCATCCATTCACAAGACAGCGGTGCATTCTCCTCACCGCCAATCAGACAGGCTCCATAACGAGAGGCCTACTGGCAGCGAGGCAGTCTTTACAAGCCCAGCATCTCAGGCGGGGAGGGGGGGGGGGGGGGGGGGGGGGGGGGGGGCGACCCTGTCACTGAATCATAACTATGATGAATATGGCGATGGGTTTACGGCAACGCCGCTGTTTTTGGTAATGTGAGGTGCAGTGCAAAATTGCCATTCATGGGGACCAGACGGCGTCACACTCTTTGAAGCTACGGAAAACAGTGTAAAATACTGTAAAATGATGAGAAGGGCAGGGAGAGTAGAGTTAATCTAGATGTGGCGAACATCTATTAGCGTTAGAGGGAAGGGGCCGCACTAATGTTGCTTCTCACCCGGCTGCTAATGAAGCCAGTTATGATGGAGACGCTAGTTTGGAGTTGAGCAGGAGGGCAGAGAGAAAAGATATCCCTGCTATACTATTGGGTTCTTCTATAGAGTGGTGCCAGTCCATTTTATCCTGTGATTGTTAACCTGTTCTTTTCAACATGGTCTAAGCAGACCCCGCCCGTCTGGCTTGACTCCATTTCTCTTTGATTGCACTGAGCATCAAGGACTCCTCAGCACATTATCTAACCCGCCAATGATGCTGATCATTTGGAGGCTCCATGCATTTCAATGGCCGGATTTGCAGCCCATCCAGACATTGCTCTCAGTCCCCACTGCTGTAGTGATAATTGCACCACACAAAAGTGTGTGTTAGTACACAAGCCTCGTCTGATGCTTGGAGCTCTCATGTTTGATTTCTACTCAGTGTTATTGCCTCAAGTATAACCCTAAATCCCTCTAAACTGTCAATATTTTACAAGCATTGCAGACTGCGTAGCAGCACCTGTTTTCAGTAGGCCTCGTCCACAAGTGCTTTATTAGCAAGAGATTTATGAGGAGCTATGGATCAAATCCACGTCGTACGTTTACATTTCATTTACATTCAACCATATTGCAGCGTTTTTGCATGAACCTGAACAGGAAACATTTGTTTTGGTTAATTGGCACCCAGAATTAGAGATATTTCTTTTTCCCCAGCCAGAGTGGACCTGGAGATTTCTTGGTCATGTGCATGAAAAGATTTCTGTTTGGCTTTGTGCATGCATTCATGGGCCTGACAAAGACTTCAGACAGGGAAAATATAGCTCCGACAGCATTAGGACCGGATGAAAGGAAAGATCATTACACGTACGGATGTATTCGTATATATATTCAAAATAATTCCATTCAAAGTCTGACAAATTGTGAAAGTTCAGAGGATTGGATCAAACTGTGCGAACCGCCCATCTCTCACCCACTAACAGAACCATTGGGGGAAAAAAGGGAATGATTATTTGTACTGGAGTCTGATGTGGACGATAAAAAGAAGTTTCAACAACTCTCACACAGAGAATAACAACAGAGTTCAAATTATTATACATGTTTTAAGTTTGAAGACAGTCTAGTCTAAAAAAAAACAACACAATCACATGATCAAGTCAGCTCCCACACAATGGTTCACCACGGCAAGCAGGAATGACCTTTTAAAAAAAGTGAATATTACATCACAATTCAATGATGCATTTCTGTGTGTTCCTCCTCCAAAAGGGCTTTTCTTTCTCCCACTGGTTTCACATGTTCATTGGCACCAAAGATAGCCGAGTGGAGAAGCGCTCCACTTAGGGACACGAGGGAAGGTCTGCCAAATTGAGCAATAAAAAAAGCCCTACACAATGTGCATGCATATTCTAAGAGATGAATATTATCTATGGTTAAAATGAGGATGTGTCACACAGCAGAGAAGACTATGAACGCAGCAGTCGAGCGTGTGGAAGCCTGATAGGTGAAGCCTTGGATTGCAACCCGTTGTAAATTAATAATCTCCCCCCCCCCCAAAAAAACTTGCCTTCTTTAGCTGTATGATCTCTTTAGTCGTTAGGAGCACACCACCCACAGGGATCTCATTTCATGAAGGTGCTAGTTAGCTACCGAAGCTTGTTTGAAAGTATCAGCTAGATGACACAGCCTTTGCCGTATCTCCGTGCATGCATGTTATCAGTGACGCTACAGCCGTGCCTTCCTTCATACATAAATCAGAGAGCAACGCATAAGAGATATGGAACGTTTTGATCTTCATTCTGTGCAAGGCATACTTTCCAGATATGTGTGCTGTACATGCTGGTACAAGCACAAATCTCATATGCTTAAGGGTACCGACAACTGCTTCGTCGGCTGATATTTAGTTTGTGCAGTTTTTAATACAGTTGGTGAGTTCGCCAACAGAGTCAGAGAGAGATGAAGGGTGAAGATTGTTCCACAATCAGCAGGGAGAGGCTATAGCCACTGGCCTCTGCGAATAGAGCGGAGCAGAGATATACTGGACCTCTTTTGACACAGGTATAGACTTCCTGCTCTTATCTGTCTAAGTCGTATGGAGCAGAAGATAACAGGCATGTTCCATATTATGGGAGATTTCTGTGGACACATTGTTCTATGCAAGACTCTCCCAGACGAAATAAGCAAGTCTGGTTCGTCATAATCTCGATAAACAGATTCTGCTTTCATATGCAACGGGACAAGATTTCGTTTATCAGAGACGTTCGAGTTCCCGTTTGTACTCCGTGTAGTATTGACCAATCACGTAGGAGCAGACTTTGGCTGCAATGTAGGATCCCATCGGCTGGCGTATTACAGCCGATGGGATTAGCTTTAAATGAGCTGGCTACCTTTGAAACAAACTGATTGTAGATGCCATCTCTCAACTCAAGCTCCATTCTTGCGTCTCATGTTGTTAATCAGACTCTTAACAAAAAGCAGCACAGGAAAGAAAATTAGCTGGAACCCCAGAAATATTGCGCCTTGCCCCTCGAGGCTTGCTGTTGTCACACCGATCGTACATTTTGTTCAGAGATTCAGTTCAAACTGGATTGCCATTCGTTTTGCCCAAAGGATAACAACTCTGTTTAAAGTCATGACTGTTGCATTTTTTTTTTTGCAGCCAGAAGGGACCAACCATATTTGGACAAGAGGGTGGAGCTAGGAAGGAGCGAGGAAAACAGCACAAGCAATGGCAAAAGTGCCGGGTGATAGCACTTTGGGTTTTGTACATCATAATATATATCACAGGATCACACATCGCATGAAAATCCACCCTACACACAATGCGTCGAGGAAGTTGAGGAGCTCGTGGCAGCTACTTAAGTTACTCTGCTATGTAAGACAAATCCCATGCCCCATCAACAATTTAATATGTGAAATAAACAAAACAATAACTAGATTCTAAACTGTTTGAATGTGTAATAGATAACAGTATTTAAAGTAAACAAGGGGTGAACAAAAAGCAGACACTGCAATGGCAGCTGATTAAATAATGATGCATTGTAATAATGCTCTAAAATGATGCTTTCCCTTTCTTGCCACACCCTCTTGACACTTTGTTCCTATTTCTTCTCTAATCACCTGTCACCAGCTGATGGCGAGTAGTGCACCCTGAGCTCGGCATTCATCTGGCTCCCCGTTTTTTTTTTTATACTTCCCCATTTGCCACCAGACCCTCGCCCAGCTCAACCCAGTGGGGGGGGGGGGGAAGTCCTTTGATGTGTCACTTCACATCTCACCCTCAAAGCTGTGAAATCTCAATTTTCTGATAAGGGCAACCTCAATTTGTCAGGCGGTACTATTTATAGATCTGACAAGAGATAGAGCTGCACGAGTTGCGATAAATCTTAACAAGTACTTAGAGGCCATCGCCACTTTTGTGTGAAGTAAAAGCAACGCTGCCCCGGTCGATTCACCTGATAAAAGGCGCATCGGGGAAGTAGATTTGAAATGACGCTTGGCAGCACTTTTATTTTGCCACCTTATTAGACATGGGTCCGGTGTGGCCCAGCTTCCTGTTTGAACTCGTATGCCTCCTGAGGGTTGAAGCTCTTTTAATATCGCAATTTAACCCACTTTGTGGATCTTATAAAGTACTGCCTCCATCTACACAGGAGTCAAAAGGAAAACGTAGTACTTTAAGCAGCCTTCGGCGTAAGGTGCACCGAAATGCACACAGTGTACAGCATAAAAATACTCTCTGACTAAATAAATAAATGCAATACATAACTAAACTGTTTATTTCTCACACAGGAGGTGGTTGAACTACTGCAAACTACTAGGAAGTGTCTGTTAAACTAACAGTGCAGGCACATTTGATTGCACAGGAATGATTAGTAATGTTTTATTTTACAGGTCTGTAAAATCCTTATACTGTCCAAAAATCTCTTATTGGAACTAATAAAACGATAAATTATACAGTAGAATAATAACAGTAGATTGTTCCATAAAAATACTGCCACCTTATTATTCAAATCAAATGCTAATGTAGGGATTAAATGGAGCAATTATTTCAAGGTCAAATTATTCCTCACAAAACCAACAACTGCTTTGAAAATCAACACACTTAATTCCTAATTCACTAAGAACTGTCTCTGAACTCTCTCTATGTTCCTTTTTAATTATCACCAAATTACATTGTGTTTTCAGGAAGTGATTAGAAAATAACAGACCTAGAAAATAAAGCGGTATAGATCACTTTTAGTGAATGGGAACAACCCATAGTTTCTTTTTCTGGTCCATTCACTCTGAACCGCACACAGAGAAGGAAAAAAACCTTCCAAAAGTATCATGTTATTTTCTTCACACAGCTGAGACTTCAGCAATTTAATTTAATTCAGTTTTGTGATGAGATGAAAGTGTAAATTAATTAAACTTAAAACTAATATTTTGAAGAAATGCAGAAACCTCTCTTGAGAGGAATTGGGGAAGAAGAAAAGCACTTATGTGCAATAATAGACTATAATCTGATGTGAAAAGGACAAAGCAAGTTTGCCTAATTCATGATCACTAAAAATTGAGTTTCTTTCACAAAGGTAATATTCTCATGAATTTAAATTCCAGACCTTCCAAAGCCATCCAATTAACATGCTGCTCATTCACCCTTCAACACAGTTGATTCTGAGTGATTCCCTAACCCACGTAGCCTTGATTAAAGTAATTTACACATATTATTGTTTCCATAAAAAAGAAAGTGTTGATTTCTTCCTCACGATGTCCAGATGAATATATAGCCATATGGTGTGACATAAATGAATAAAACCATACATGAACTGATCAAGCCAGATATGATTAGGTTTGCTATGGAGTAACTTACACTAACTGTAACACTTAATAATACACAAGAGTGACTAGAAATGATCAATAATCAATATGGCCACACTGTGATAGCAATGTATTTGTCCGCTGTAACTTTATAGTCATTTCATATTGAAAACTAACAATATGAAGGCGTCAGTTTTCACACACTGCACTTGAATAGTTAATTGGAGCATCCCTGCCTTGTTTCTAGCCCTAAGCAGCCATCTTCAAACTTTGGTATCTGTTTCAATAACGGCTCTGACACCATCTTTAATGAATATTTCCACTAAACACCACTAAAATATGAGGCAGGAGCACTGCTCACCTTTCCTCATACATGCCTATTCGCTTATCTCTGTTAAAAGCAGGGCCATCATGCGATAAGGAAGATGGCACCACACTCCTGCAAACCATTGCAGCCGCAGCACGATCTGGGAAATGAGTACAGAGCATTCATCTATGAGTCAGGATGGCTTCAGCAGGAAGACGCACCTGCACCAGCTCCCATCGGTGGGACAGTAACTAGGGAACTGGAGATGTATTACTCACTGTGCAGGTGTCTCTATATTGGGAGGAAGTGGCATGACGGTAGAATATTCTCACGTCATTTTTGTATTCACAATGTGTAGCCTTTGGTTTAAAAGTTAATTTCATTAAAAAAAATAATAATAAATAATTCCAGGCTAGTTGCAGACATACTATATTTACTCAGTAGAATGAACCGTCTTGTTCGCCGGTTCTTCAACAGACCTGAATCAATCTCGTAAATTGAATTGACATTCAAGTGGTCACAAGCACGCATTAATGCTCTGCTTTGAAGTTTCTTCTATAGAGGAACAGGAACATTCTGTTCTTCCGAGGCCACATACTCCAGTATATCGCCAGCTCACACAACTCTGATGTTGTTCTATATACACGGCAGCTCGCTGAGTAAAAGTATCTGTGGGTTGTTCTGACCCTCAGAAAAATATGTACTGTATTTTTATTCCTATAATATATATTTCAAATGGCAAACTGATTACCAGCTGCTGTGGTGAGCGAACAAGCAATTTGAAGACAGATTGACCTTCCCTTGGTTCTTTTGCCCAAATAATCACAAACTCGCTTCAGGTACATTGCATAGTTGAAGAAGACAAAATCTTCAAAGTCAAGGTGAAGATCAAACACGCTATTTTAATATACATGAGATCAAATATAAATTCAACAGATTCAAGAGAAACGAAATGGCGCGAGAGCTTTGGCACATACGATCGTGCACAGCTTCCTCGCACTTTGTAAAGTTTTCATCTGGAGTGCGTTTCAGAGCGAAAAGTGTTAATGTAACCATGGAAACTCTACAACAAGTGAGCCCCCCCACTCCCGAGGCGAGAGGCGTCCTACTGTCTGTCCGAGTGACTGTCTGCACACGGCCTCGTAGGAGAGGGAGAGACACCACGCTGCTGGCATGCACAAGAGCCATGGACCGCGATTACTCCGAGCAGCATGCATTGGAATGAATTACAATATAATATATTTAAATATATTTCTCACTTTTTCCCCCGATGGTCTGATTAAGATGCTAAATGTGTCACTAGTCGCGTATTAGAAATAAAACCGCTAAGAGGCTCTGAACAGTCGCTAAATCTAAACAGAGTGTTGCCAAGTTGCCAACACTCCGAGTGGTCTTGTCTGCATTTTTTATTAAAGCAAAGACGATTCAGTGTGTTTTAGAAGGAGAGAAAAATAAGACAAAGGAAGAGAGGTGACACTGCCCTGGGGCTTTGTCATACTATTACCTTCACAACGCGATGCTGAATTCAAAACATTGCTCCCTCGTTCCAGGGAGCCGCGGAGCTATTCTGTTGCGGACAGGAACATGCCGTCTTCATGTAGCAATGTACCGCTGTACAAAAAAAGGCAGCAAGACGTGACCCAGAAGTGTCAAATGACGTAGTGTCCTGCGATGGGAAGAAATTATGCAAGCAACAAACATGCTGGCAGCAGTGATCAACCACAAATTATCCTATTCAGATTCATAAAGCAACGGCTAATTTGCGAGTGTGACACCAATTTCCCACAGGCCGACCCGCATGCCTTTTCCCCCTCTATTTACTATTAAATACCAAAGAGACATGTTTCTAGTGAGCGAGCATGGGAGAGACTTTAATGAAGGTATCCCACTCTCGCGGACAGACCTTAGACATTTTTGTGCACATCTCCTAGCAACTGCAGCTTATGCCAGCAACCATAAAGTAGCTCTGTAGAAATAATGGCAAAAGGATATAACAAGACGAGGGTTAACATGCTTTAGCATGGTGCATTTAGCTTAGAGTTTAGATTCTCTGTCCAATCCCATTCCCCCCGGGCTTGAATCAGTTTGGGTTCAAAGAAGATTCCTGGAAATGTTGTACAATTGCAACTTTAAGGGCTGCGCTGAAGACTTTGAAGCTCCATTTATGACATGCAAAGACAATAAAATACATTTGATCAAAGTCATTATTTGATTTAATTTAGATTTGATTTGCTATCACGGTTGCAGATAAAAAGAGGTTGCTTCACAAATGTCTCTTACAGCCCTGTACTAAGTACTAAAGATGACTTCAACTTGTATATAATATTTTTCATTAAAAAAAAATTAAATCACAACTTAGAATACAAGAAGCCCAGTGCAACCAAAAGAGCCAGTGCCTCTTGCATATCCACTTGCAATCACACATAACTGCAAATCTGAGTATGATGTGAAGTTTGGTTAGATGAGAGGCTCAAGCTGTTCATGGCATCTCTAAATGCTGTCTCTCTGTCCTGCATATTGCCACGAGGCTTGATTGTTTGGAGCCCGTATACTTGACATTTTCTCTCTTTCCCTCTCTCTCTCTCTGGTCTTGCTTTCCGTCTCTCTCTCTCTCTCTCTCTCTCTCTCTCTCTTTTCTCCGGACTGTATTCCTGAAAGTGTGACAGCACTCTGGGGATCATTTTACAGCAATTTAACTTCCTGTCAGATGTGAGGATATTTGGAAGAGGGCAGCTGATGCATATTTCCTGTGTTGTGGTGGTGGAGAAGCAATACAATCTTTTAGTTGTATCCAAGAGGAGCATGGAGGACCAACAGCTCTACCACAAAACCACAACACACAAAGCAGCGATTGAGAAGAAAATTATGAATTTCCATTTTACCTGACGACTTGAAGGACTTTTCGTCCATTTGGATTTTAAGTTGAAAAGTCAGACTTTGAAAACAATCTCACCACAAGGTCCTGTGATCTTCATTAATGACATTCATTAATATTAGGGTTAAATTATTCTCTCACAAAATTGAAAAGTAATTACCATAAAGAAATGTTGAGATTTTTTTGCAAACCATGGCATGCGTTGAATTATTTGTAAATATATTTATTTTCACCCTTGTATTACGCTTGCAGAAAAACATAATCAGGTTTAAAACCGATGGGTCTTATGCTTAGAATAATATCACGGCTAGTGTTCAAATGATAATGTAACACCAAAAGGTATAACTCGCGTGAATAAATAACAACTGCTCATGGCAAACTTTCTCACGCCATGTAATAAAACATGCGTCACAACATTACATCACACGAGCTGCGTTCTCCTGGGTGAAGGTCTAGTGTTTGTTTAATCTCGTTCTAATCATTACTATAATATATAACATAATAACGGTTGCTTAATATTATTCTACTTCACTTGCTCCGTCCATTCATTTGCTCTGACTTAATACAAACATGTTAACATTTAACGTGTCAGCGGGTGCAGCGACTAACATTGGCAATATTTTTTCCTGGCGACAAGAAAAAGACCTTGCGAGTAACAGCAAAAAATACCCTAATTTACTATGAAGAATAGCCCCTGTCAATTTGTTAATTAATGTGTAAGCAGCTTTTTTTTTATAGCATTGTTCAACAATTCAAAGGGCTTCACATAAAGTAGAAAAAAAGGCATTTCGACTAAGGCTAATAGGCAAAAGGTACAATATTTCACTTATTTCAAAGGTCATACAATGCTCCTATTCAAGGTAAATACACTTCAAACCTCAACTTAAGCACTGTATATGAGTACATTTGTATTTTTCAATGACACAAAGATCCTAGCAGAGAAACGCAAGGCTTCAGTTTTTTTCATCTGGTTTCAATTACAGCTGCAGTTAAAAATTCAGGTCTGGATCATTCTACCATGAAATGGTTCTTAACCGTCAGATATCAATTGCCGTCACATACCACGATGTGACATATTTTGTGCATGATAACTGGGGTAAAGGATGGATTGTATTGTCACACAATACAACAAGAGCTGTGGTAGACTCGTGCTCCAAAGCAGTTTGGAGTCCATGATTTGGTGAGACAGGCTTTAAAGTGGAACATGGAATTGGGAGAACTAGGTGACATTGTGTATTGAGTTAAACAACTGAATTGCCGAAACACACCCATGTGTGGAAGTGAGGATTTGTGGGACGGACCCGGCTTAGCAGGTTGCGGCGGACAAGTTGGAGAGGAGCCGACTTAAAAGGCCTGCTAAATAAGTCCAGGCGCCGCGGTGCCAACTGTGGTCTCCTGCAATGTCGCGATTTGATTGTGGTGTGCTATTTGCTCATAATGGCACTTCTTTATCGCCTGTAATATTATTCAAATGAGAGTCCAATGACACACTTCTCCGGGGTACAAAAAAAAATATCCACCGAGGCTTCAGATTAGTTCAAGGGCCCCATGAGAAATGGGACGGCTAAATGGAGAGCCGCGAAAGTTTTTTTAAAATTTATTTATATGCTTCCTCAAAGTGTAAGAAGAGATGAGAGAGCTGTCGCAGAAGCAAAATACAGAAATATAATGACATTTCTGCGGATTGTGAGCAATGCAGAGCTGTGAGCAGTGCTGCCTGTCTGTTGGGCTCGTAAACAGAAAGATCAATTTGGAGAGAAAATGATTTGTTATGCTAATTAGTGTTTTGTGTGGTCTCAGCTGAGATAGGTCTCTGAATTAGAAACAGCAACATCAAGTAGCCTAAAACAAATTTGCTTTCACTTTAATCTCTCCACAAATACGCACGCAGCTTTACAGATGCTTTGAAGTGAGCTCAGGTCTGTGAGGAATGATGTCACCTTTACAATTTTTGCCACCAATGACCGCTTATTACCAATAGGTGGCAATCTGTCCTTGTCACTCAATGCTTTAAGTGCTCAAGCTTATCTGCAGAACTTCCATGCATAACAAATGAGATTTTTTTTTACAGCTATATGTGAGGGAGAAAAGACAAAGGAATGCAGAAGAGAGTAAGACGGAGGAAAAAAAAGGCTTCCAAAAGGGAGAGGAAAGGTTGAGAGCGATGAAGGGAGGACGACAGGGGTGCTGACTGGTCAAAAAGTTCGCTTTCTGCACCTGCTACGCCTTCTGTGCATGTGCGACCAAACCCCATTGGCGTTTTAACACTCCTCACGAGGGAGTACACATCCCAGAATGCTTTGTGTAATGCCTTGTGCCACGTCGCACTGTATGTCAGGAGTTCATCTATTCTGCATAAAGGTTAGCGGCAAGGACGCACCGGGTGTAAGTCGTCTGGCTTGTTCCTCATTAAAAGGCGACCATCAAATGGGGGCTTGGGGGGAGCGAGGGGGCAGAGATATGGCTGATGATTGCACATTTTTCACAGCGGTTGCAGCTGCACAGCTGGCTGGCACAACACACCGGGGTCTCAGTCAAAGCCAGCGCGAAAACAAACAACGCCAATCAACCTGGCGCCTCTGGATGCCTCTCCGCGTGAAGTCACTCGGGCAACAAGCTGCGTCTCAAAAGTCCTCTGTCGCTTCTTGGCTTCGCTGCCTCCGATGCTCTGGTATTGACCTGAAAACTGTCAGAGGGCAGAGCAGTATAGTCGGTGTGTTGGGGACTCGAAAACAGTCTCTTAGCTACGCTTTCAAGCAATCATGAACAAAATAAAAAAACAACTCTCCGGTTCCTAGTTTGAAAATGCCGGCAATTGCTCCAAATCATCGCAGCTTTAACATCACACACACAATTGCCATTCCCACGTGGGATATTAATAAGACTATTTCCTGCCATTGACTATACAAATGACTCCCAAGTATTTAGGCAAGGGCATCGCAAGTAATTACTTCCCGCCCGCCCTTTTCTCTTTTTTTTTGCAAGCAAGAAGCATTGTATTCCATGAAGGCTCAATATATACTAGTTATCTTTTGCACGCATACCTCATGCATTACATATTGTATCTCCATTTAAAATAATATAGAGAGATATCTCGGTGTATATGTATGGATCCATTTACCCCGAGACCTACATCGGAATGTAAGAACATAATCTGTCCGTGGTTTTCTGGAAACATGTTTTCCATTGTTGTCTCTTTAATAAGCAATGCATTTCTTTGTATACGATTGAATAAGGTGCACGTGCAGACGGTCCAAGTCTCCATGTATTGAATAGAATGGGTGAGACAAGCCCTGCACAAATAAAACACGTTATCAGTCAGGAGAAAAAAAAGAAAAAAACGCCTTTTATCTCTTCATCTTGCCCTTGTAGGAATCAGCAAATGAGCTCATAGAAGGCGGGGAGAGAAGGAGGGCACACACACTGGACAAAGGGGAGCTCGATATATAAACAAAGCAAGGTCTACGCTCTCTCTCTCTCAACCAACTGCATGGGTGGAGGTCTCACCTGCCTTAAGATCCGGCTTTACTCTCATGCGAGAAAGGCGGTGGGTTCTCGAATGAATAAATACGCATGCTAACATACAGCTGTAGGTTAATGCTGACTATTGGGATTGTTAAAGAGGATTGCGGGTTGAGAAGTGCTGCAGGCTTATTGGCTGTATTTTAATTAATTAATCTTCACGAACACACTGTTCTGTACTGGGGCGTTTTTTCTGAGATATATGTATGAAATGATGGGACAATGGCAAAACACATTATAGAACAAAACATTATGTATTGATCAGATAAATGAAAAACAAATTACTCCTGACTGCCTGTAAATTATATTATTTATTGTTAATATCAATCTTTAGATTTTAGGCCAATGACTGCAGGGATTAAATCCACTTTTATCATTCTCACAATTATTTATCATAACAGACGATACCCCATGACAACCTGATCAGCATAACATGTTAATGCCATATCTATCTGTTATCTACAGCTACGCATATATTACGCATATTTAACTTTGTGTTTTGAACACAAGTACATTGGATTAAGATCTGGAGAGATTAGAGGTGTTCCATACAGTGTGATGCATTTAAGTGATAAGTTTGATCTAGAACATCTGTTAATGACAAGACAATGTCACAGTCACACCTAAAGATAGGAATGATTGACTTCCTGATAATATAATAAAGCTTACGGTGAAACAGTTGGGCCTCTATCAGTGACGTAGACACATTCTAGCTACGGCCCAACCAGTATAGAAGGTTTGAGGCTGATACACTATTGGTATTTTACAAGGAAAAAGAAGGTAGCAATAATTTGTCCAAGAAACAGATGTTATTTTACAATTGATCAGCAATCAGTATGAATAATACACATGAACCAAAACACTAACCTTGAATAAAAAAAGAATAAGGCCAAAAAATAAAACACGGCGTTAGTTCAGGCATGGCATGAAGTTGTGCTTGCATTGGTATCAGCTGCCTTATCCAAACTCAGTGGCTCATCATCAGCTAACTAGCAACATCCAATAATATTCATCCATATCCTATTCATATTATAACATAATATTATAATCTGACCATTAAAAACTAAGCTTGTTCACATACTTTATGCAAAGGTTGAACCATAACATTTCCCACCAAATGTTTACTTCATAACCATTCGCCAGAATAATTCCTTGATGCAAGCCTCTCAATACATACAAACACAATATAACCATGGTTTTATTTTTTATTGGCCACAACATAACCATGAATACCTTAAATACTGCTATAGTTGCAATGGAGAAAATTATGTAGGAACACTAAATTCTAACTTATATGTTAGATACGTCTCTAAAAAATGTCGGATCAAAGGATTAGTGTGCAGGATTTGGTGATAGAGGTGAGTTTTCAT